>NC_052349.1:4700295-4763003 GCF_009727055.1 Benincasa hispida | reverse complement strand
AAAAAAAAAGGTTGTGACTTGGTGGTAATGCTCTCCCTTATTTCAACACTATAGCTATACTATTCTCCTTTCAAACTAGAAAGGTCTTTTGTAATCTCTCCCTTGGGGCCTTCCCCTTTCTTTTGTAATTTCATATATCATCAATGAAATTGTTTCTTATCTAAAAAACAAGTCCTCAGGCTTAAAAGTCTATGTACTTGAATGTTTCCCAACTTTTCTGGAGCATTTACATTTATTGCTTTTGTAAACATAGTGGCTAAACAATTCCAAGTAGATATTGTATAATTGTTTGGTTTTCTGCAATTTTTTCCGTCCCTCTGTGTAAATAACCCAATATTGGTTCACAGTCAATATTGCATTACTTCCTTAGAATGAGTCTACAGGTTTCCTAAAATTTGATGAGGATTACTCTCCAGAAGCACCAAAAATTAAAATGAACTGCTAATTAGTTGAGAGTTCAAAGACAGTAGTCAGTCATATGTCTAAGGTCACAAAAATTAATACCCATTGTAGATTAAAAAAAAGGAGAAAATAACATATCTAAACTAGATGGAGCATAATGGAGTAGAGGTGCAAAATTTACCCCCATAAGAGTAGCAATCAAAAGGATGATTCCTGTGATCCAGGCAAGGGTTGTCCTAACCAATATCACTTCGTGAATAGTTGTGTTAACTTTGACGTCTTCCACCAGCCAACGTGGAGTCAACAGATGGTTAAACATCACATTTAATCCTTTTTCTGCCTTTGTTGATGATGAACCAGAAAAGAAAACAACTCCAACAATTTCACCTGCAAATTAAATTAAAGGTATCCAAGTAAAAACTATCATCTTAAAAACCTAAATGCTTTGTTCAAAAATCAAAAGGGGTGCTATTGACGTTAATACACATACTCGTGAAGTCATCATTGAGCAAGAATAAAGTCAAAGCCAATATGTAATATATCGGGTTAAATAAAATTGACAAAAATGGGCAGCTGAAAGAGAAAATAGCTTAATAATGATTAATTGATACGCTCCTCAAACCAGAGCAACTGAGCACTTACCATCATATGCTTTTTGGAGTAAGTGGAATATCTTGGACAAAGCAACGATAAATAGTCTAGATCTATTATCTGCATCTCCTTCAGAATCACTTTCATCTTGGAATGCCTGCTAAACCGTTGGTGAACATTGGTTATAATAAATTTACGCATTGTTTTTCAAGATAACAAAGAAAAAGGTGGCTACACTATTGAGGAAATCAAAACACAATCACATTCAATATGTTTTTATTTTGTTGAAAAACCGGTTTTTTTCAAGAAGGCAGCAGAGTCGAGGTAAGGTTTCAGGCTCCCAATGGGCACACCACCCACTATGACCCATAAGTACTATAGTTGTGTAACGCCATAAAATATAGCACTAATAACCACATCTGTGTCTCTACCAATGTTTAATATTTGGTGTTTGCAACTAAAACAAGGTTGAATAAATATTGCATGATAGGAACAGAAGTTGAATAACAGTCATCCAAAAAAAGAAACCATCAAAATCAAGGAAAACAGCATACCTTGATGCTATTGAAAGAGCCAGTGATGAGCTCAGATGGACTTTGCACATTTTGTGACAAATCCTCGTGAATGTGAATAGCTCTCTTAATATTGTGAAAGAGACACAAAAGACTACCTATGAATTCTCTGTCCCCTGTCTGCAAATAAGATAATGCACCCATGAACACATTAATAGAAATGGTTATAGAATATAACCAGATAACATTCTAAACTGATCAAGTAAAACCTTAGACAGATGAAAATTGATCATAGAATCATCAGTCAAGCGCACAGTAAACTCTCCATTTAAAGTTTGTGATGCATCAGCAACATATGATCCACCAATGAAAGATGCCTAGTCATATATTCAAACAAATTATAAATAAAAAATAAAACATGTAAAAATATAGGCATCTAATCATACGATAAAAATCTTGATTCACGACTTACAAATTCGCTAACATCTTTATCAGTATAATCTGACAACGGTTCATTCAAAGGAACAACAGACACTTCATCCTCACCTGCTAATAACAAGCATTAGAAACGCCAAGGGCAGCTGAAAATATTCTGGGGGGAAAAAAAAGCAAACCAATATTGATTTTGGAAGGAACAAATACCAGGAAGTTGGATGTCAGCACTCTCAGAACCTACATTAACCTTGCTTGTAAGGACATTGCTGGACATGCCACTTTCTAGGCTTAAAATTTCAGGGTCTGGAAGTATCAGAATTTAAAAAGGTTAGCATCTTTAAAAAAACATGCAAACAGAGAATAAAATTTTCAATTTCATTTTCAAATTACTGCAGAGACCATATTCTCCTTTAATTTCAAGCATAAAAACTGAACGAGGCCTATCAAGCGGATTTGGCATCAAAATCCCATTCAGCTGCAAAAGTCATTAATAACATGATCAAAACGTTACAGCCACAGACATAAGTAAAATTTAAACTAAAACTTCTGCAGAACTTATCAAACAATTAAGAACCTTAGATGAACCCGAAGCTGAAAGTGTTGAAGGTGGCGCAAAACCAAGCAGGACTGACACAGCAGCACCAACTTCTGGCAGTGACATTGAACTAAACTGTGGAAATCAAATATGTGAGCATAACATGAGAAGATTGGGTAATATTTTATCTCATAAGAATAACAGAGCAAAGTTCTATTCAACATACTGTCACATTAATATTTCCCACTGAGAATACGGGCAAGCAATTGGGCATAATATGGTAATACAATGACAGAACATTTAAAATTACTCATCGATGGTCGAATAGGCTGAAACTAGAAGGGTTCACAACGATGTCAGACGATCACCGTCGACAACAACCTAGAAAGTCCTTTTAAATTTCAACACCACGAAATGTGACGCATAGGTTTTCTTAGATCCATTCAGAGTGGCACATCACTTTCAATCAGACTACGGCTGATACCACTTATTAGAGAGATGAACTCGTGAATTCCAAAATGAAATGATCCGTATATGACGATGTGAAACAAATACGTTGTTAACATTTAAGAAAGAACAGCTCAACTCAGTTTAAAAAATAGGTAGTTCCAGATTCGGTTTCTTCAATCGGCCAGAATACGCGACGCACCAACACAGACATGGAAAAAGATTTCAAAACAATTTAAGCAGGAAACTCAATTATATTCACTGCTAACCAACCGAACCGATCATGCCGGGACAAAGAAGATGCAGAATAAATTAAATTACCTCGAAGCCATCATCGGGCGAATGAGATCGAAGATATTGATGTGACGAGCTATCAACGAAGAGCACCGAGCCAGTATCCTCGCACTGGATCAAACCAGAAAAAAAAAATGAAAACACGTCAAATTGAAGAATTATCAGATCCCGGGGGTGCTCCGAAGTATTAATCCGCGAGAAAAAAAAAAAGGATTAGAATCAGAAAGAATCGTGGAAATTGAGCAGATAGAACAAACCCTAGCGAGAGGGAGGATGATTAACAGAGTGAAGAAGATGAAGGAATTGCAGAATTCCATCCTGGAGAGAATCTGTGAAGCCTGTGGCCGTCGAAAAACGAGATGAATCGGAAATCGCTCACATGAACGACGTGGGTTTGCGTCGGGCCGTGTTGTGGGCTTTTGGATTCTTTCAGTGTGGTCCTCGAACCAACCATCGAATAACGAATCAGCCCAACTTCCAAAAGAAAAAAATGTGAGATTAATTTTAAGATCCATTGAAAGTAAAAGCACTAGGGGTGTTTGTCCCACCGATTCCATAAATCAGTGTTAAATTAACTAAACTTCAATAGGATTCACTATTAAAACTTTTCATATTTGTTGAGTAACTCGATTTTTCTCTATACTTTAAATACATACTTCCTAACTTCGACATATTAACTCCATACTTCAAAACTAAGTCAGTCGAGTGTCTCAATATTCCATAAAATTAGATATTGTGTTATTCTATAACCAAAATTGAATTTTCGATCTTGTTTAAGTCAGCAAAATTTTTATTTTTTAAATGTTCGTTCTTACTCTCTTGAGTTTTATTTTCATATATTCCTTTGGTCTACACTTGTAGCCTTAATTTTTCACAAAATATTCACTTTTTAGTTCTTGGTGTTAATGTCCTTTAATAAATTTAAAATAGTTAAAATAATTTTCACTAGTTCTGTGAGATAAAAAAAAAACAAAAACAAAAACAAAATAAAAGTTTATGAGGTTTACTTTTCCCAACGTGAGATCATCAATATGCTACTTCATAGGGATGAAAAAATTTCCCCCTAGTCTCCAACTTGATCGGGATGGGGAATCCCTGATTTGACTGGGTGCGGGTGTTGGGATTGGTGTCCTAATTCTCCCAGAGTCTCGTAGTTTTGTAAATTGTACACATTGTTATGAATAAAATAAGAGTTATTTTATTTGGCGTTTACTAATATCCATTAAACAAAGTTCTATGGTTATTGTATGTAAACTTAAGCACGTATATAAGATCTACGGGTAGATTATGCCTTAAGTGATAACCCAAAAAGGTCTGTAGTATACGGATTAAAGAGGGATACTTGATCCTGGTGACACTATAGATATGACACGCTTTGTAGAGGTTTACAAGTGTTGTGAACTTGGCATATCCTGACCATTCACGTGGAGACATGCGAGCGGGGGTGTCCTTAGTTTGTATAAGACCGTACCACGAGATGATTATTCTCTTTATATAACGTCGTTGATACTTGAGACTTACATCTCATCTAAACGGCCATAAGTGACATGACTTCAATCCTGAGTATTTTGGAAACTCCTGCCTTTGAGGGCGGTCATTTGATTAATATGGGTGAGAGTGGCCAGATTGCCAACTCAACGAGCCTACCTTTGTGGGGATTTGTCTGATCTAGGAGATGGAAACTCAGTTACACGAGATGGGATTCACTCACTCATTCCCCGAAGGAGGGGTAAGTAGATAGATTGCTCCCTTAAGGGCTAATTCCGGGTCTTGAACATAGTGCCCACAACTTCTCTTTAGATGAGAGGATATGTTCATTAGAGGGACCAGTGATACTTAAGGAGTTAGATGTAACTACAAGGGCATAACGATAATTGGCCCATCTGTACTTACGAGTGATCTGTGAAGGGTTATCGCACTGTTGATTGGTTGATATGGACACAAAATATATTTATGGTAAGGAGAGTGCAGTTATCAGTCTTTAATGGATTGCATGACAGTTAACAGATGGTGGATCTCGTGACTAAAGAGTTTAGTCAGTTATTCACGTGTCGTTGGAGCTTCAAGCTACAGATCCATAAGGTCCCCTTGGTAGCTCAATGGATTCAAGTTGAGAATCAGTTCTTAGTGTTGATTTGAAATGTTCAAATTGACAAGAGAAAATTCGATTATATATAATATGATCGTCGTGATGTATGAGATACATCAGGTGGAGGATTAATTTAAATGTGATTTACATTAAGTATCATAAAATAGAAAAAGAGTTATGGTTTATATGTTTCATGAGATGAAATATTAAAACTATAGGTTATAAATATAATATGGTAAGTTGATTATCATATATATTTATAATAAAACTAATTTTCTCTAATAACCAATTGAGTGGGAAGTTATTGGTGGTTTCATGGTAACCGCGAGATAAAAGGAAAAATGTTTTCCTAAATTTAGAAGAGTTGCTATTATCGGAAATGAACTCACGGTTTGCTGTCAAGTGGAATTGTTTTCACTAAACGATAGCTGAAAGAAAGCCTAAACGATCATGGAGTGTTACTATACGATAGTTCACTCAGCTGGTCATAGCTAAACGATCGCAGGGCTTTTTCTATACGATAAATTTCCTTCTTCTAAATGATCGAGCATTCATCTATATGATAAACTCTTCTCATCTCCCACTTGCTCAATCATCTACACGATTGTTATTCCTCCGGTCTCTTCCTCTAACCAAGTTCACATAGAGCCCACACTTCTGGATTCTCACATCAAGAATACCAAGGTAGCCATTGTGGTGGTATTCTCACTCAACTCGACTGAGTCGAGGTTTTGGAGGCCGTTCGTTGGGTTCGTGATCTTGGAGATCGTTGGGTTCGTATTTGTTGTTGATCATGTTATGTTGCTGTCGTTGTGTTCGAGCATTCGTGTATTGCAGTATTGGAGATTGAACGAGCATTCATGATCGAGGGAGTTTAAAGCATGAGTCTTCAAAGGTATGTATTTATTATCGCTTGATCTCATTAACATGCTGTAATTTCGTATTGTGCATGGCCTGTAAGTTTTCATTTCATGTACTATAATTGTGTATGTTCAATATCGAATGGAATTTAGAATGATCATTCCACTGCTCATGGAAACCCTCATGTCTGATTTTCTTTAGCGGGATCAAACCGAAGATTTAAATCGGAGACAAGGACATAATCTAAACTACTAAAATTGTAACTAGAAAGCTACTGTTTTGGTTATTTTTTTATAATTTTAATTTTCTAATATAGTAAATTTGATTTTTATGAAATTTATAATAAAAAGTATTAAAATTTCTTTTGATTATTAATTTAAATAAATATATGTAACAATAATATTAATTTCTTACGTAAAATTTACCATCTTAATGTAAATTCTAAATTTAGTTAATTTTAAATAATAAAATAAAAAGTGGAGAGCTTTCCCGTATGGACCTGAATCCCCAAACGGGGATTCCCCGACCTCCAAAATGGAGAATGGGGTGGGGATGGGGAGTGCATCCCCGTCTCGCCACGACCTCATTGCCATCCCTACTCCTTTAAAAGTATGCTTCTTTGGGTTCACTAAATATTGGGTATTTTTTCTTTTTTCTTCTCGAATACCCATTGATCTTCGTGGGCTTTGACATCATATATAAACACGAACAAATAAGAGTATCTGTCTTTTAATGATAACTAGTTTAATAACACATGCGACTAGTAATGTGAGAATAGTGGCATACAAGAATATATAAACAAATTTAATTTGCAAGCTAACCTAACAAATTTATTTATTGATGCGCTTCATCAATTGAATTATTTAGAATTATTTTATTTTTTTACTTTTTAAATTTTAGTTTTTTATAAAATTTGAATTAGATCATTACCATTACAATTTAAAATATATGGTATAAAATGAATGTACAAATCAAATTAAAAATTCTGTGTTCTTTTAAAAAAGTTTTGTATTAATTGTACAATTATTTGCCTATGTATATTATTTCAAATATTTAAGTTTGCTTTTATACATATATAGACACATACAATTATTTTATATTTTAGATTGACCATTGATAATTAATTTAAATAATAAACTTTAAAATAACTCATAATAAAAGTGATAAAGGGATGACATTCTTATCATAACTTGATTGGTCAGAGAATTATATATCTTCTTTTCAAAATTTCACCTTGTAGAAGTTAATAAAGTAAAAATAATTTGTTACAATCACATAAAACAATTCTTTCTCCTAATCCCAATTACAGTAGTACTCTCTCAAAACTTTTGACTACTCACACTTTTTTTTTTCACTCTTAAACTAGAGATTACAAAAGGAATTTAATTAAAATTAGCATACTAAGCTTAAAAAGTGTTTCTAACTGGGACGACTTGAAACTAGATACATAGACTCCTTTTATTATAGGCACTTAGAGCCATCCCTATTCTTCAATTTAATCGATGTGAGACAAACTGCACTTCTAGTATTTTGCTAAAATCCAACATATCTGAGTAAACATGCATTCTCATTAGGATTAAGACATATATGCATAGCATTTTTTAAAATTGGGGATGCATATTCCATTTGGCAAATTTTCAAATAAAACTATATTGAATCTGTGTAGATTATGTTTTTTACTCGCGTCATTTACACTAAACAGGAAATTGGCATTGGAGAGTGATTTTCATTTTGAAACTGCGTATAGTCATCCTACGTCTACCCGACTTTTCTTTTAACTTTACGAATTAACATAATATTAGAGAAAAATGTTGAAATCAAACGAATAATAGTGACATTTATTGAATGGACAACTTTTACTACGAAATGGAGGAATTTGAACTAATGACTTCATATTGATATATATATAGATAGATAGATAGATATATTTGGTAGTTTGATGTTTTAAATTGATTGAATTTCAAAGTTTAGGAGCATATTATAAGTTTTGAATAGTCAATACTTGGAAGACATCTCTAATTTACTACACATGTTTATATTCACATGGCATGTAATTAATTATGTGAGAAATGGTGGTTTATCATAAACCTGAAAATAATAGATAAATTAAATTTTTTTCTCTAATTTACACCTAGTTCAACTGGTCAAAATATAAATATCTTATGCATTCGAAGAGTGCCAATGGTGTGTTCACTCTCATGAAGTTAATTTGATAATGTGAAAAACAAGATTTCCAAACAAAATAATCAAGAAAAAATTACTTCGTACATGTTAACTATTTTATTTATATCAATCTCCCATTTTCAATTTGCAAATATTCCACCAAAACAAATTATTTTGTTGCTTTACGGGCAGGTAAAACGACAGCAAACAAGTATAAAACGACGCAACAAAAAAAAATGAGAGAAAAAAAACATAATTATTTGAATTAATTAATTAGTGAGGTAGAATAAGATAAGAAAAAGAGGATGCAATAATAATTAATAACACTGCTTTACATGAATAGCAAGCGCCATACTCTGCATGCATGAAGAAGATCTGGTCTAGATCTGTTCATCCAAAACGCACCGTACTGACCACGAACGGAGGAGATAAAAGGTGATTTCCGATCACCATTTTTTCCAAGCAAATTACTTTTGCCTTTCGTTTCTATAAATTACATTTCAAATTACATAATTGAAAATCACCTCTTCTACATGAAAACAATGATAAAAGGACACGGTAGTTGGATAGCTGGACATTAATTTTCACAATTTAGATATGAAATAGATATATTTAATTTTAACACATTGCATTTAGTGGTGGCCGCCGCCGCCAATTCCTGCTCCACCGCCGTAACCACCACCACCACCAAAGCCTCCACCGCCACCTCCGCCACTTCCAAATCCGCCGCCGCCACCCGCACCACCTCCACCACCAAAGCCTCCACCAGCTCCTCCACCGAGACCGCCTCCACTACCACCTCCAAGTCCTCCACCACCACCAAGACCACCACCACCTCCAAGTCCTCCACCGCCGCCGAGCCCACCACCTCCTCCAAGTCCTCCACCGCCACCTCCTCCGAGTCCTCCACCGCCGCCGAGACCGCCACCTCCTCCGAATCTTCCATGCTTAAAACCCCTCTTGTAAATACCATGCCCTAAGCCTCCTCCACCACCTAAACCACCACCGCCACCAAGCCCTCCACCACCACCAAACCCACCACCAGCTCCACCACCAAAACCACCACCAGCGCCGCCGCCAAGACCTCCACCGCCGCCAATGCCACCACCGAGGCCCCCTCCACGAAACCTTTTACCCTTAAAAAAACCAAGTGGACGATGAAACAAACCCTTGTTGTCTTCTACATTGTCGGCTCCGACCAAAGCAATCAACACACACAAGCAAAAAGCCACAGCATGCAGAGAAAAATACGCCATTGGTAGCTTAGCTCTGTGAGTGTGAACACACAGAGAAGTTGAATGTGATTTATATATAGAGAGAAATAATAATGATAACAATAATTAATAATAACAGATATTGACATGAGATAAAGGTAAAGATAAATTAAATAAATTTTAAAATTAAATTAAATTCAGCTTTAATTGGATTGAAGGAGGTCCACATCCACAATGTGAGTGGATCATCATCCAAAGCTTTTGGGGAGAATTAATGAAAGCCCTATCTACCCCTGCCAATGCCATTTATTTGTCCAACTGTCCTCTGCCAATAGATTTAAAGGAATAAAAAAACATTGGCCAATGTTCTGATTATTATTTTATTTCACCCTTCTTTTTCTTATTACCTGAATTGACATTATTAGTTTTAGTTTTTTCCCCCTTCAAAAATGTATGATTGAGAACCCATTGCTTATGATTTTTATGAGAGAAATTTTTACCAATGTCAAACTATTTATAAAATTAAAAAAAAAAAAAAAATACCGATAAATACTGATAAACTTATATCAACGTCTATCACATAGTATCAATGATAGACTTTTATCAACCTCTATCAACACTTATAAAAAAAAGATTAAATTTTGTTATTTTAGGTAAATAATTTCTCTTATTTTTCTATTTTGAAAATTCCCTTTTCATGATTAAATAAAAATATATGCATTTATCTTTTTTTTTAAAAAAAAAAAACTTCTTATATATAAAACATTCTTTTCCATGTGAATTCAGTTAAAAATCTTGAAAAAAAATTATAGTACATACTATTCCATTTAACATTTGACGCATTATTAGATGATATATTATTTTATTTATATAGTTCATACAATTTTTAAATATTATTGCCAGTAATAAATTGAGATAGTATGAAAAAAATTTCAACAACCACTTTAGAAAGGTTCTCACCTCTCCACTAATTCTTTTGGCAAGCGAATGAGAGTAGGCGCGGGAGAAAACGTTGATGCATGGTACTATTTGTCAAGAACTTTGGGATGAATAACACCAAGTTACCTACTAGTAAGAAAATATTTCTATATTTTTTTAGTAAAATATTGGAGTAGAGATTCGTACTATATATATTTTTTTTATTGTTAATATACATGATGTATATGTACATATGCTCATTTTGATATTTTTTTTATTTACTGTTATCAAAGAGAAAAAAAAGTATATGAATTAGTTAATTACCCGCTTCTTCCCTTTATTAAGGGATAATTGTTGCAACAATGTAATTTTTTTTTTTTTTGACAAAATATCAATTTATACGCTTGAACTTAGAGTTTTGTATCAATTTAAATCCAAAACTAATAATTGTATCGATTTAAACCTTTAACTTTAGGAGTTGTATCAATTTAAACCTTAAACTAATAATATCAATTTAGACTCTGAACTTTTATAAGTGTATCAATTTAAATCCTGAACTTTCATAATTGTATCAACTTAAATCATTCATTATATTTTATTTAGATATACTTATGAAAGTTCATAATTTAAATTAATATATTTATGAAAATTCAAGATTTAAATTGATACAATTATGAAATAGGGTCCAAATTAATTAAATTGATATAACTCCCAAAATTCAGGATTAAAATTGATATAATTCATGGTTTAAGGTTTAAATTGATATAACCCTAAAGTTTAGGGGTATAAAATGATTTTTTTATTTTTTTAAGAATTGCAATGTAAAGTTTCGATCCCCTTCTGAATTTCGTTTGAAATTGAATTGAGTTATTTGATATATATATATATATGGTGCAGGTGCTTCTTACAACTATTTAAAAAAAAATGAAAAATATTTCATTACTATATATATACAATATAATTATTAAAAATCACTTTCCGTCATTTAAAAATTATTTTTAAGTATGATTTTAATTTTTCAAAAAAATCAATTTTTTTGCCATGAAAATTGTATTTAAAAGAATAAAATTAAATATTAAATTAATTTTAAATGATTAAAATTATATTGTAGAATGATTCTCAACCGGACAAAAATGATTTTAACAATTTCAAAATCACTTAGGTACGTGTTTAATTAGCACCTAACTTTCCTTTTTTTTTTTTTTAAATATATATATATATAATTATATATATATTATATATATATATATATTATATATATTATATATATATATATAGTATATGATAATTACAAAAAGCCATCTAACTTAATTATCTATATAAACTAGTTTACTTTTAATTATCTTATACTCAGACTTGATATTCATGGTAACAATATCCTTAATCATACTTACACGTTGTTCTAGGAAGTATCATTGACTTAAGTCCAGGTTTACCCATTGACAGCGTAATAGATCAATGAAAATAAAAAATAAAAAGTTGAACCCCATTTTTATTATTTTTGTGTTGTTTATTTGTATTCTACATTTGTACTACACATGGACCCCACATCCAAATCTGTAATGAAATAATGTAATTTGATTAATGAAGAGTACTCAATCTGAATCTGATTGTGCCTGAGAATTACATCTTACCATTAGCGTTATCGTTATGACTACAATTATTGTTACTGTTACAATTGAAAAATTATCAATTTTCACATATTTATTGTTACCGTTATCGTTTGACGCTCAGAGATAGAGGTTGATGGTAACAAGACAAAATTCGTAATTTTAAGTAAATGCTATTAATATCAATCCAATTACATTTTTATTTAAGCTCATTACAATTGATCCATCAATGAAATTTCATTATGATTACATCATTTTTTATTACGATTCGATAAACGTGACCTAAGTTGCAAATCCGCTACAAAGTTTAGTTTAATAATATATGAAAAAATGAATTAAAAACGAAAATGTGTTTATGATAATGAGTGTCATATCTTCTTCTACAATACTGCATTGTTATTTAATGCTATCACTTAGGATTTGATTTTATACAGATTTTTTGAAGTTGATAGTCACTAATTAATTATTAGTGAAAATATCCGTTTATACCTATAAACTTTAAGAAATTTATTAATTTAAACTCTTAAGTTTTATAAGTGTATCAACTTACCTCATTTGTTACATTTTGTTTAAAAAAAAAAACCTCGTGTAAACGTATATAATTATATCAATTAAATCTCTAAACTCTCGTAAATGAATCAATTTAGAGATTTGGTCAGAATTTCCTTTAAGAATCCCCCATGCACATTTACTCTAAACATTTATTTTGTATAACCGACATTTTAAGAAGCCTACGAATGTTTGAGAATTAGTCTATCGACGATTTTCAATGGTAACCGTAATAAAATGTTTAAATTGATTAGTTCACGAAGATGTAAGAGTTTAATTTATTTGAATTATAAGTTACATGTAATATATATTGGTCGAAAGTTTAGGGTTTAAATTGATACAATTATTAATTTATAGTTTCAATTGATATGATCTCCAAAGTTGTTTAGAGATATAGATTGATATTTGTCCTAATTATCATGTATATGAATATAAATATGTATGAAACTGTTTTATAAATATTTATAATCCAACAAAAATGTTCAACATAATTAATTAAAATGTACCACATAAAATTAAAGTTGGTGTAAAAAGTTGGGTGTACATCCATGATTATGAACCTTTTTCTTCAAGACACAAGTCAATTTAGTTTCAGTAAAAATATGCCAAAAGAAAATGCATGCCCAGCAAGATAATTTGGGAACTCGGTGTAATTTTTGCAAATTTTCTTATAAACAAACAAATAAATAGTTGACACCACCAATAGTAAGTTTTGGATCTATACAAACTTGTCTAGAGTTTAAATCTGCAAATTACAATAATACCCAAATTGAATTACCAAGTTTTTTTTTATTATAAAAAATTAACTCACTAAATATAACAATAAGGCCAACGTTTACACCACTTGAAAAATAATCCATCAATGGTAATGTAAAAAGTAGGTCCAGTTGATTACTTTTGTTGTTATTTACTTGTTTTTCATAATTGTAATGAGATGTAGGGTCCACCTTGAAATTTGTAATCAAATCGTGTAATTTAATTGAGGAATGAAGGGTCTTCAATCTGATCGTGGTTGAAAATTACGTGGGACTCACTATCTTTGTTGCTAACATTACCGATGTTGTTACTATAATAGTACGAAAATTATGAATTTGTCACATTTATTGTAACTTTTACCATTATCATTACTATTACCGTTAGGGTCAAGCAATAACGGCAATGATAACGGTAACAGTAAAATGTGACATATTCATAGTTTTAGGTAAATGCGATAAAAAACAATCAAATTAAGTTTGTGATTCAAACCTATTATGATCCATCCAACAATGAAATCTCATTCCGAATACACCAAATTTTCTTACGGTTTGGTGAATGTGACCTAATTTTAAAAAATTTAAACTTAAGTAGAGCTTACTATATTAAAACATTGTAACCTCAACCATATTGTGAATGGTTAGAGTGCCTACTTTTTACGCATCTTAAACTGAAAACAAAATATTAAGATCCCGTTTGGTAACCATTTCGTTTTTTGTTTTTTGGTTTTTGAAAATTAAGTCTATTTCAACCGCATTTTTTTACAATGATTTGCATATTTCTTAAGTACAATGGTTGAATTCTTAGTCAAATTCAAAAAATGAAGACATGTTTTTTAAAGCTACTTTTCTTAGTTTTCAAAATTCGCCTTGATTTTTTAAACAATTGGTGAAAAGTAAATAACAAATGAAGAATTTTGGAGATTGAAGTAATGTATATAGGTTTAATTTTCAAAAACAAAAACAAACAAAATCAAATGGTTAGGGTCTAAATTCTATCTTTCAAAACAATGAAATTTAATTAATATAAAATAAAAATACTTTAAAGTTGATTAAAATGGTAAAACAATAATTAAAAGGTTTAAATCCTATTTTAATCTCTGAATTATGAACTTTGTTCTATTTTTGTCCTTACATTTTTAAAGCGGTCGTTTTAGTCCTTAAATTTTAAAAAGGCACATGTTTTGATCTCTACCATTAAGATTCTGTTGATTCTAACAAAATTGTGAGGCCGCTTGTATTTTTAGATGATTCGCTTCTAAATGACGTTGATAATATTAAGTTAAAAATTGTTGAATCTTGAGGCCCCTTTTGGTAATAAGCATTGTTTGGCTAAAATATTTTGTTCTCTTATCACATGTTCAACAAAAAACAAGCTTCATTACTTAATCTCTCTTATTAAAATGTTTTAGAAACAGATAAAAATAATGTCAAAAAGGACATCAATTAAATCATTTTTAACGAAGAAAGTGAATAAATGAATAACCCGCCTGAATACTATCAGTGGCTTCCTAACCAGATTGAAAGAGCATAGCAATGTCATATCTTATGTAATTCCGTACTGTCTGTCACTTGTTCCTCGACAGCTTTTTCCTCACCAAACCATTTTTACCGTCATTTTGTTGTCATCAAAACTCCACCAAAACAAAAAGAAAAAAAATCAATCAATTAATCCCTATTCCTATTATAAGGAAATAACTAAAATTGATGTATAAAGAAAATCTCATTTCTAGTAAGTTTTTTGAATCAATAGCTCCCATTTACCAATATTTTAAAGCAAAATGGGGAAAATCAGAAAACAAAAATTTGAAATCCATTTATGAAAAATAAAATTAGTACCATTTGGAGGAGTTGTAGCCACGACAGAGGATGGTGATGAATTGCTTGACGATCTTGATGGAACAAACATTGACTTCAGTGGTGGCACTCATAGCCGAAAAAAGAAGGGATAACGATTTATGAAGAAGAAGAGCAATATTGAAGGAGTGGGTAAAAATTATAAGCTACCTCATAATCATGTTAATGTTAATAGAATCTTAACAGTAAGAATCAAAATAAGCATTTTTTAAAGTTTAAAGATTAAAAAAAATATTTTTAAAAATTTTAAAATCAAAATAAAACCAAATTTATAATTCAATACCAAAATAAGATTTAAATCGACTTAAAAAATTGTGTTATCAATTTGAAAATATTCGGAATAGTTAAATATTATTTTCCTACTAATGGTAGGTTGAAATCTTTAATTTCTCGTTATTCTGTAATCATACTTTATTGAAAAAAGAAATACAACTCAAAAGTTAAAAAGGTGCGAATTTTTTATTTTTATTTTTATTTTTTTTTAAGAATAATGTGACCTAGAATTTATTAATAAAATATTTGGCCATAAAAATGAAGCGATTATGGTTGTTTCCCAATGTGCTTTATACCCATTAATTAGGGTTTTGACTTTTGGTTCTTTGGAAACAAATAGTATATATATATATATATGTTAAAAGACTATTTTAGTTTCTATCAGTATCTTTAGTGTCTAAACTTAGTGTTTTTTTTTTCCCAATCTTCTATAAATCTTAAAGACAAGTTCGAGATAAAATTTTGAGGATAATAGCGGTTTGATCGTTTTTCTCTAGTTTTTATTTAGTTCTAAAGTTTAAAATATTACATATTTAGTTTTTAAGTTTTGAATTTTGTTTTAATTTAGTCCATAATTTCAAAATACTACAATTTTACTCTTAGGAACCATTTGATTTAAAGATTTCTAGATGTCTGGAAATAAGATATTTGGGAATCAAAGATGTTATTTGGTTGTGCATTATCAGAATTTTGTGAACAAAAATTGTGTTTGTATTTAATTTATGAAATTAAGCATGAAAATCTTATTATAGTTGTAATAGATTAATAATTTAAAGAATAAATAATATTCAATATATCAATAAAAAATTAATTAATTATGAATCAATAATAATTTTTTATTATAAATATTTGAAGATTATAATTATAAATATTCAATATTTTAATTATAACTATAAATATTTTAATAATTTTATAATTAAAATTAATCCGTTAATGCATTTAATGAACGTCATACTAATTATAATCTAATACTTAATCATTTTTATTATTAACAAAGCTCAACATTAGTAATTTTACTTTTAATTGAATAATATAAGAAAATATATTATATAAAAGGTGAAGAAAATGAGATAAAAATATGATATATTAATAACAAATACTAAAAAAATGTTTTGTAAATATGATATGTTAATAATGTACGGAGTAATAAAAAATAATCACAATAAATAATTAACTTCTTATAAATAATCAGTGATGATTATGTTCATAATGAATGATCAAATTAAAATTAATCCCCATAAATTACTTGATTATTAAAAAAAATAAAGTAATAAATTATTATTATTGAAAATAAAGTTTAATACTAACTAAATTTAACTAATCCTAGTTTACTAATCAAATATATTTAAGATATTATTAGTTAATGAATTAATAATTTATGTAAAAATAACTTCATTCATTTAATAAACTTTTATTATAAAAATAAGTCAAGTAAATATTTTAATATACCATTATTGATTTATTAAAATAAATATTTATATCATTTTTGTTAAATTAATATTTATTTATTAATTAATTAGTTAACTATATTCAAAGTGAAATTATATGTAAAATGAAAAATCATATAGAGAGAGGAAAAGAGAAAACTCATAGTTTTGGAAAGGAATAGAAACTCATTTATTTGTAGAAAATGAGAATGCCTGGGAATAAGCTATTCCCGATGAAAACTGTGAAACAAACTGAAAATTTGATACCTATGTCAATTCCCATGCAACCAAACCACCCTTTAAATTTGAGTTTTGTTTCAAATTGGTACATGTGATTCAAGATTTTACATTTTTAACCTCAAATTTTCATCAAATACTTACTTTCAATCATTTACGTCAATTTCTATTAATTAATTAAAGCTAATTATGAAGTAAAATTCTACATTTAATTTTAAAAGTGATAAAAATAATGAAACTTATAATTATATTCTTTAACGATTTTTAATTTATTAAAATAAATTAACTTTAAATATGAAAAGTGAGTATTTAATGAAAAATCGAGGTTAAAAGTGTAAATCTTGAAACATATGGACAAAATTGAAGCAAAACTCAAATTTCAAGAGTAAAATTGTAGCATTTTAAAATTTATGAACTAAATTGAAATCAAACGTAAAATTTAAGGATTAAATGTGTAACAACAAAAACTAGATCCAAAATCTATGGACAAAAAATGTAATTTTTCCTATAATTTTTATATACATATATATATAAAAAAAGGTTAACAATAAATGGATAGTAAGAAGCTAAATTTAAGATTTATTAAAAGTTTATAAATTCAATTTTAGTACTTAAAATTACACTGACTAAAGGGAAACAAGTTTAAAGAAATACATTGATCTAATCTTTTTGTGGCCTACTCCGACCACATAACATTAAAAGGAAAATTAAAAAAAAAAAAATGAAAAAAAAAAAAAAACAAGCTTGTCACATTTTGAGGTTTGGTTGGCTATCCAGGAAGGTATCAGGTTGGCAATCTTCTTGAGGATTAAAGCTCTTGTGGTGGAGTCTGATTGTTTGTCTACTAAAAATGATTACGAAAGCTGAGGAATCTTTAAGTGAAACAAATGCATGGGTCGAAGATATCTAGAGTGATGTGAATTTGTTTGATTCAATATCTTTTACGTTTGTAAAGAGAGAGTAATTTCTTGGTTGATTGTATTGCTAAAAGAGCTAGGTTTTAAATGCTTTCAAATCTCTATTAGGAAAATTTTCTGTTTTGGATCGGTGATTGGTTGTAAAAAGACCATGTTTTTCTATTTGTCCTTAAGCACATTTAATGGAGATATTTTTTCTTTAAAAAAAAGTTTATCATATGGTTTGACAACTGTGTGAGCTACAAAGAGATTGGTACATGACAAGATACACTTTTTTGATTGAGTTTACCAATATCTGGTGTGTAGATTTCAACATCTAACCTCTTAATTAATAATTTAAATTTTATGATAGTTAAGTTTTTTCTTTTCCTTTTAAGATTCTTTCTTTAACATTTCTAGAAGAAGGGGAAAAAGTGGCTTTTTAAAGCTTGGGTAGCTAGGGTTTTGAATTGGGCAAAAGTGGTTATAGAAAAAGCTGCAAGGATTGGAGTTGGGAAAAAAGCACTTCGAATGGCTAGTAAGGGTTGTAATGTGATGTCATTTAATAGAGAGGCTGTTGGGTTATGCTATTAATGGCGCAACCAAGTAATTTCCTCCCACCAATCATACAATTTTGCAGTTAAAACTACTACTACTCGTACCTCCCTTTTACATTCCCACGCCTATTCTCTTCTTCTCTCTTCCACGTATTTATATATTCCCTTATACTATTATTAAACGTTCCAATCCCATTCTCAAAATATTATTTCGGTCTCCATATTTTTAAATTTATTTAAAATTTAAAATTTATTCTCGATGTTGATTTATTGTTGAATGTTTCAAAAAAAAAAAAAGTTACCCATCATTTTTTTACTGTAATTTTTGAAAATATAGTTACATATTTGTATTCTTTGTATGAAATTATTATTGTTATTTAACTCCTTTCAATCGAGATTAATTTTGAGATGTTAAATTTAAGATCTATTCGAATATTTCAAAGTTTAGATATTAAAATTGAACAAACTTTAAGACATGAACCTAAATGATATGTTAATCAAATTTTATTTTGGTTTTTATATTACAAGCTTAATTTTATTTTAGTCCATGTATTTTTTTTTATTCCTTTCTATTTTAGGTCCTATTTGGTTATCCGCTCAATTTTTATTTTTAAAAATGAATTATATTTTCTTTCAATTTTTTACAATCATCTGTATTTTTCTTAAATAGACTCTTAATTTCTTAGCTAAATTAAAAAAAAAAGTTTTTTTTTTAAAAAATAATTGTTTTTTAATTTTCAAAATTTTGTTTGGTTTTTGAAAATATTAGTAAACAATATATAACAAAGCAAGGAATTTAGAGGTGGAATGAGTTTTTATAGGTTTGATTGAAAAAAAATCAACAATCAAATGATTACCAAATAAAATCTTAATTGTCTAAATTTAGTCTCTACATTGTGAATAAATCATTTTGCACCTTCAATAAGTCTTATACTGAGACATTCAAGGTTAATTTATGTAGAAACTAGTTAAATAGTAATAATAATTTTTGCAAATTGCAAAATCCATCCTAGAGTATGATGATAGTTGCAATTACACTTTTAGACTTTCAATTGTAAGAATGAGACCCTCAAGCTTGTTAAAATTGGAACCTCTAACTTTCAATAGTTGTAGAAATTGGACCCTCAAAATTCTTAGTTTTTTGTTTTTGAAATTAAGCCTATGGACACTACTTCCACATCCAAATTTCTTCTTTTGTTATCTACTTTTCACCAATAGTTTAAAAAATAAAGAAAATTTTGAGAACTAAAAAATGTAGGTTTAAAAAAGTTGTTTTTGGCCAATAATTCAACCATTGTTCTTAAGAAATATGCAAATCATTATAAGTAATGTGGATGAAATAGACTTAATTTTTTTTAAAAAAAACAATAACAAAAAACCAAATGGTTACTAAATGGGTCTGATGTTCATTTTTTTAGCATATATATAAGAAAAAGCTATACACTTGATATTTAATGTTGCTTACTAGTAAACTACTCCGATTTTTACTATAGAAGCTACAATAAGTATAATTTGACAATAATTGACATGTACTTCTATCGTTGAAGTTGTTATAAGTAAAATTGGACAGAAAGACAAAAAGGAATTTGGAATGCAAAAAATCAAAGTTAAACATAAAAGGAAAAAGGGAAAAGAAAGTGGTGTGGGGTATGTATGCTCGGTCTCAGCCAAACCCAAGTAAACAACCCCATTTTCTTGGGGGATTTAGTAGGAGCAATCCCTATTCCAAATAGGAAGAGGGATGGTGAAAAGTTGGAAGACTATAAATAAGGGCGAATAGCATACAAAATAAGTAACGTAGAAGTTCTTATTTCTTGTATTCATCTAATTATGTTACTAACTTAGGCATTAAAGTCTTTTTTCTTTGTTTTGCAGGTTCTCTTTTCCCCGAATTACAAATTCATAGTTGTTGTCACGTGAAGGCTAGATATGTCTATCCTTAGCCAAATTTTGCATCAACAAAAGTTATGTTGGAGGTTAAATAATTTTCATACCAACTAAATGTACTACAAAAATTGTTACTATATAGAATGTTTTTATCTTGAAAATATGTCACCTTATTTGAAAAATAAAAGCAATTTTAAAAAACACACACCTATGATTTATTTTTTATTTTTTATTTTTACTATATTTTGACATCCGCTAGAATTTAAATGTATTGAAAAAAAATATAATGTGTTGAAGGATAATTTTTTTGCCAATCACAAGTTGCCATGTCATTTCCTAAGTTAGACAAAATTTCAAAACATTGAATTTGTAACTAGTTAGGAGTTGACATGTGTTCCAAATTGAAATTGAAGACATATATTGGCAAATTTTGATGATGCCACGTGTTTTCATCATGATCTTTGGATGGAATAAAGTTAGTTCAATCCAATTTTATTACTTGGGCTAAAGTCCAATTGAAAAAAAAAAAAAAATCCAAATCCAAATTAGTTCCAAGCCCAGCTGATAAGTAAATAAGTGACAATCATAAGGAGATGGTCAATGTAGGTTAATGTAGGAAATATTGAGGTTCTACGAGAAGAAAGTGAAACTCAACAATCTCAAACTAGCTCAATTGAAGGTCATGGTGAAAATCATTATAAGAATTTTCCAAGTCAATCTAATCATGAGCCAATCATTATACCACAAGGACCAATGAAGTTAATGCTTAATGACTTCAAGAGAGATTAAATGCTTGCTTCTAAGCTAAATTTCTAGTCCATTATGAAGAGTTGCAATCCTTGAAGCTCCAAGAGTCATTTGATCATCCAAAAGTCATAATGAATCTGAAAATTCATATTCATTTTAATGTCCTATGTATCTACTTAATTAATGTATTTGTATTTATTAAATGTTCATGTATTTAGTTGATAGATGAAAGGTTGCATCCATTCATAGTATCTTTTCATTTAGTATAGATATTGCTGTATTTTTTACATTTGGAATATAGAAGAAGATTTCGAAATGTAGAATCTTAGGTTTTTAAACCTTGAAAGATTTTTTTAAGCTTTGTTTCTTGTGTGTTCTTGAGATAGAATGCATGAATATTTGGAGCATTCAAGTAAGGATTGATCTATCTTGCTTGTGGAGTGCTTTGAAGATCAAGGGTTGATGAGAGTTGAAGCTTTGTCCTTGGTTTATTAGATCATCTAAATAATCTGTCATCTAACATATCTTAGGGGTTGAGATCAAATGGGTTATAAGGTTTGTTGGGGTTGAGTTCTTTGGGTTTTGTTTTTCAACATGGTTCTTAGATCCGATTTTCAAAGGTTCCTTAACATTTTGGTATCATAGCTTGGGCTCTAGATCAGATATATGTTTCTTTTGTTACAAGTTTTTTTCTCTTATTCATCTTGATCATTGTGGGGGTTTACCTTTATTTAGGGGGAGTTCTCAAACGCGATTAAGGTAGTTCACTTTATCATTTGGTATTAGAGCTTTGGCTCTAAATAGATTATATCCTTACTTGTTTCTTTTCCATGACATCTTTCTTTCTTTAATATATCTATTTCCATATTTCTTGTGACTCTTCATCTTCTCATTTTTCTTGCCTTATAAGTTATTTGTGCAAACTGCAAAAAAAAAAAAAAAAAAAAAAAAAAAAAAAAAAAGCAAAATAAAGTACCTTTCATATTCTTTTATTTCCTTGATATTATACTTGCTGAAAAAATTAGAAAAGAAATTGTCTTTTGCATCTTTCCATAAGTTTTTTTAAAAGAAAAACTTCAAGATTTTGTAACTTTTCGCATTTTAGGCTATATTGAAATTTGTCGCATGATTCTCACAAGAATACTATCAAATTTGCTGAAGTTGAGATACTAGAAGTCTTATTATATGTCTCATCGAAGAAGAAATTGTCATACGACTTACGACAATGATGATAATTTTTGGAAGAATCTTAGAGAAAGTTTAGCTGAGTTACACGAATCCATTAATTGCATAGGCCAGTTAAATGAAACATTGAAGCTGCAAAAGCTAGCAAGAAAGAATCATGTTGCGCGAGCCATTAAAAATCAAGAAGATAGTCAATTGCCAGAAATTGATCAACCAATTCCAAATGATGGAGTTCATCCACAAGTTAAAAAGGAAGATTCTACTGGTGATGTTATTGAGATGAATGATGGTGATCATCAAAGTTTAAGAGATGAATTAAAAGGTAAAGTAGTTATAGAAAGCATGGAGAAATTTGAAGTACGTGTTGTGAATTAGACCATGACAAATTCTCTAGAGAAAAGTGGGGGCAGTGTAAGAAGTGAGAAAATATCAGAAAGTGAGACATTAGAGTCCAAAGAAAAAGAAGAGAGTGCGATTAAGAGTGGAGGTGAAAGAAAATATTCATATGAGAAAAATCATGGGAGTAGTTTTCCAACTAATGTTTTTTCCTATTATTTTCCTTGTGTTATATATACTACATTGAAGGCACGATTGGAGATGGCCACGTTTGAAAATTTTCATCAAAGATGATTGGGATGGAGTGTGCTACAAAGAAATTTCACGTTTGATTTTGGAGGAGACGAGACTTTAAAACTTATTTCCAAAGTTTGAGAAGATGATTACAAAGTTACATTACAAGGCCATCTAAGATTCGAGGACGAATCTTCTCGAAGAAGGGGAGAATGATAAGCAAATAATTGGCAATGATTAGGAGCTAGAGTATTAAAATGTTTGCTTCTAAGTTAAGCTTCCAAATATGAAGAGTTGCAACACTTCAAGAATCAAAGCCATCAAAAGTCATAATGAATTTGGAAATTCAAATTCATTCACATATTTAATATTTAATGTATCAATTTATAACAGTCTATTTATATTTATGGAGGTTCATGTATGTAGTTGAAGAGTTTTTGTTGAACCTAGTCAATTAGGTGAAAGGTTGCATCCTTTTAAGTTATCTTTTCAATTAGTATAAATACCTATGTACTTTTGTCATTTGGAACAACATTTTGAATTTGAATGAAATTTCATTAGATTTTATTCTCTCAAGCTTTATGATTTTTCTTTGTATTCTTGTGTTTAGAATGCATGTTTTAGGACTTTCAATCTAGTTTGATCAATTAGATTGTGGAAAGTTTGAAATCTTGAAGTTAGAAACAAGTTCTCCTTTCTTCTTGATCATCGATCAATCTTCCAAGCCCAAATCTGTTTAGTTTTTTTGGGTTGCTTACCAATTAGTTAATCGAGGTTATTCTTATTACTATTGTGGGGGTTCACCTTTGTTTAGGAGGGAGTTCTCAAACGTAATTGAGGTAGTTCCCTTTATCATTGCCAATTAGTGTCCTATGTATCTATTTAATTTATGTATTTGCATTATTAAAGATTCGTGTATTTACTTGATAGATGAAAGGTTGCATACTTTCATAGTGTCTTTTCATTATGTATAAATAATGTTGTACTTTTCACAATCAAGAGATAGAAGAAGATTTGATAAATGTAATCTTGGTTTTAAACCTTGAAAGCTTTTTAAGCTTTGTTTCTTGTGTGTTCTTGAGATAGAATGCATGAATATTTAGAGCATTCAAGTGAGGATTAATCTATCTTGCTTGTGGAGTGTTTTGAAGATCAAGGGTTGATGGAAGTTGAAGCTTTGTCCGATCCTTGGTTTATTAGATCATCTAAGTAATTTGTCATCTAATCTATCTTAGGGGTTGAGATCAAATTGGTTATGGGGTCTGTTGAGGTTGAGTTCTTTGGATCTTGTTTTTCAATATGGCTCTTAGATTTGACGTTTTGAAGGTTCCTTAACATTTTGGACCTTGTAAAGCAACTTTGTAATCATCATGTCAAGCTTGTTCAAATAAGTGGATTGTAACATATTCATGTTTATTGAATATGACTTCATGTATTGGGTTATGCGCTTCTTTCGCCATGTCGTCAACGAGCCATTTAGAACACGAGAAAAAAAATTAGAAAGAACATTAGTTGGAGAATAAATCCGACATGCACGATTTTCTTTACTTAATGATTTTTTTTTTTTTTGCAGCAACTCTTTGGTGTTTCTTTTGTCTCAGTTTTCTCTTTTGTTTTACCCTCTTCTCTTTCCTCACTCTTGTCTAATTTCTTAGACTTCACATTGTCTTCACTTTTCTTTAAAGATTTGGTTATGATCAAATTCACAATTGGCTGGAAACTTATTTTCAAAGCAAGCATTTAATCCTTCTAGAAGTCTTTTAGCTCTAGATTATCATTGGTTTTTGGGACATAATGATTGCCTCATGATTAGATTGACTTGAAAAGCTCTCCCATGGATTTTCAGCATGAGCTTTGATTGAGCTAGATTGAGCTTGTTGAGTTTCATTTTTCTCTTGTAAAATTTCATGTTTTCTTATGATTGTCAGCTTCTTATCATTCTCCCATTTTTCCAGAAAATTTGTCCTTAAATCTTTAGGATCACCTTGTAAAGCAACTTTTTAATCATCGTGGTGAGCTCTTTCAAACAAGTGGTTGTAACATATTGATGTTTATTGAATATGAACTTCATGTATTGAGTGCTGCACTTCTTTTGCGATGTCGTCAATGATCCATTAAGAACACGAGAAAAAAAAATTGGAAAGAACATTAGTTGGATAATAAATTCAACATGCATGATTTTTTTTACTTGATGATTTTTTTCTGCAGCAATTCTTTGGTGTTTCTTTTGCCTCACTTTTCTCTCTTTTTTACCATTTTCTCTCTCCTCACTCCTGTCTAATTTTCTAGACTTCATATTGCCTTCACTTTTTGTTTAGAGAATTGGTTATGATCTCATTCTCTACACATACTTCAAGTATTTCCTCACTCTCCATAACAACTTTACCTTTTGATTCCTCTTCCAAACTTTGATGATCAGAATCATTCATCTAAACAATCCCATCATTAGAACCTTCCTTTCTTGTTGGTGGTGTATTTCTCTCATCTTGAAATGGTTTATCAATTTCTAGTAATGAATTATCTTCTTGATTTTTAATAGCTCGCATGACATGATTCCTTCTTGCTAGCTTTTGCAACTTTAACTTTTCATTCAATCGAGATATGTTATCCATCGAATTACGTAACTCAACCAAACTTCTTCAAATATTCTTCAAAAAATTATCATCACTATTGTTGGATGCACGATGATTTCTTCTTTTGTGAAACATACCATAAGACTTCTAGTATCTCAAACTTTAGCAAATCTTATAGTATTCTTATGAGAATCATGCAACAAATTCCAATGTAGCATAGAATGCAAAAAGTCACAAAATCTCGAAGTTTTTCTTATAAAAAAAACTTATGGAAAGATGCAAAAGACAATTTATTTTTCTAATTTTTCCAGTAAGTATGATATCAAGGAAATAAAAGAAGATGAAAGATCACTTTTATTTCCTATTTTTTCACTTCTTTTTTTTTTCTCTCTCTCTTTTTCCCCTTTTATTGCAGCAAACACAAATAACGTATGGAGCAAGAAAAATGAGAAGATGAAGAGTCAAGGAATATGGAAATAAATGAAATTAAAGAAAGAAAGATGACATGGAAAAGAAAACAAGTAAAGATATAATCTATTTAGAGCCAAAGCTCTGATACCAAAATGTTAAAGAACCCCTTAAACGTCAGATCTAAGCACCATGTTGAAAAACAAGACCCAAAGAACTTAACCCCAACATACCCCATAACCAATTTGATCTCAACCCCTAAGATAGGTTAGATGACAAATCATCTTAGATGATCTAAATAACCAAGGATCGGAGAAAGCTTGACACTCCCATCAACCCTTGATCTTTAAAGCACTCCACAAGCAAGACAGATCATTTATTCATGCATTCTATCTCAAGAACACACAAGAAACAAAGCTTGTAAAATCTTTCAAGGTTTAAAACCCAATATTACATTTCTTAAATCTTCTTTTTGTTGGGATTGGTATCATAATTCTCCCGGAGTCTCATTATTTTGTAAAGATGCTCATTGTTCAATGAATAAAATAAGTGTTATTTAATTCTGGCATTTACTCATATCCAATAAAGAAAGCTCCTTAGTTATCTTATGTGAACTTAAGCATGTATATGTGATATACAAGTGGATCATGCCTTAAGTGATAACCTAAATCGATATGTAGTATAAGGATTAAGGTGGGATACCTGATCCTTGTGACACTATGGATACGACCCGCTTTGTAGAGGTTTGCAAGTGTTGTAAACTACTACAGATGGTAGATCCTGACCATTCATGTGGAGACGTGGAGCGAAGGTGTTCTATACAAAGAGTTTATATAAGACCTGGACCACGAGATGGCTAGACTCTGTATATAATGTCGTTGATACTAGAGACTTGCATCTCACCTAAATGACCATAGGTGACACGACCTCAATCCTGAGTGTTTTGGTAACTCCTACCTTTGAAGGCGGTTCTTTGATTAGTATGGGTGAAAGTGGCCAGATTGCCAACTCAACATGACTACCTTTTTGGGGACTTGTCTGATCTGGGAGTTGGGAACTGAATCCACAAGATGGAATTCACTCCTTTCCCGAAGCAGGGATAAGTAGAAAGATTACTCCCTTAAAGGCTGATTCCGGGGCTTGAACATAGTGGCCATAGCTTCTCTTTGGAAGAGAAGACTCAGTCATAGTAGGACTATGATTTATGTTCATCAGAGGGATCAATGGTACTTAAGGAGATAAATGTAACTACAGGAACATAACGGTTATTGGCCCAGCTGTACTTATGAGCAATCTGTGAAGGGTTGTTGTACTGTTGATTGGTTAAGATGGACACATAATATATCTGTAGTGAGGAGAGTCTAACTGTCAGTTTTTAGTGAAGTGCTTGGCAATTAACGGATGATGGATCCCGTGACTAAAGAGTTTAGTTAGTTATTCACGTACTGTTGGAGCTTCGGATCTACAGGTCCATGAGGTCCCTTTGGTAGCTTGGATTCTATTGAGGATTAGTTCTTGATGTTGATTTGAAATGTTTGAATTGACAAGAGGTATTTTGATTATATGTGATATAATCGGTATGATGTATGAGATACATCTAGCGGAGGATTGATGTAAATGAGATTTACATTAAGTACCATGGAATATAAAAAGAACTATGGTTTATATGTTCCATGAGATGAAATATTAAAACTATAGGTTATAAATATAGTATGATAAGTTAGTTATCATTTATATTTATAATAATATTAATTATTAGGTAATTAATGCTTTTTTCTTTTAAATAACCAATTGTAGTGGGTGGTTATTGGATCTTGGTAACCATGAGTATAAAGGAAAGTGGTTTCCTATTTCTTTTTTTTTTTTTCTTAAAAAAAGAAGTTTTTCACAAACGTTTGAAAATATTTTGAGTTTTCTCTCCAGCGAAAAGAAACTCACGGAAGTGTCAAGTAAATACAGATTTACTAAACGACGGCTGGGCGAGCTAAACAATCATGCAGGTGCAAGCTAAACGATCATGCAGTGTTTACTAAACGATCGCATAGCTTTGCTAGACGATCGCTGGCCTAAGGTAAACGATCGTGTAGAACCGACCGAGCTAGACGATAGAGCTAAACGATCGCATATATTTTGCCTAGACGATCACATAGTTTTAAATCTAAACGTGGGATCGCCTATACGATAGGTCTCGGCTTTTTCCCACTTGCCCCAGTCGTGTACGCGATCGTTGTTTTCCTCCGTTCGTCTGCCTCACACCAGTCCAACAGAGCCCATCCTCTGGATTCTCACCTGAAAATACCAAAAGGTCGCCTTGTTGGTGGTGTCAGACTCAACTCGACATCGTCAAGTGTTTTCCCAAAGGCTGTTTCGTAGTGCTGCAAAGAGGCTGTTCGCTGATTCGTGAGGGAGTTCGTGATCGAAGAGATCATTGAGAACTAGTGCGAAGTGTTCGTGCGGTGTTGCGGTCGTGTAGATCGAGTGCTCGTGGGTTCTGTTGTTTCGATTAAAGTGCGCATCGGAGCGTGGAGACACTTCTACTGTTGTTAGTGAACATTTTTTCTCTTGTACATTTGTTGTTTCATGCTGTAATTTCTCTGTAAATTGTATAACCGCTTGTATTGAAGTCGACTGTAAATGATTTGTTGATTCATGATTGTAATTTGGAATAGTCTTGTTCCGCTGTTCATGGAAATCTCGAGTGTCGATTTCCTTCAATTGGTATTAGAGACAGGTTCTCTGATATTCCAAATTACAGATTTGAATCGAACGTTTTTTACAGTCGCGGTGGGTTTCTGCATTTGTAGTTAACCGTTTTCTGCATTTGTGGATGAATTTGATGAATGTTTCGGGTTTAAATTGCCTTTTTTGTTAAAGCTTTCGTTATTACAAAGGGTTAATTGTAAGGGTCCCTGCGTTTTTTTGCGAAACTAACTTTGCAATCGAGTCTGTAATTCGAAAAGTTCGAGTTCGTCGAGTCGTTTGTGATGAAGCTTCGGTGCATGGCGATGCTGTTCTCAACAAAGAAGAAGATCAAACATTGATCGGATCGTGTCGCCTCAGGTAAATGATCGTAGGGATTTTACTAAGTGATCATTTAGATATTTTTTTATAGACGATCGTGTAGTATTATCTAATTGATCGTTTAGCTAATGCTAAGTGATGGGGTCAATCGTTTACCATATCGCCTGTCGTTGGTTGTGCGATCGCGTAGGCGCTCGAGGTAGGCGATCGTAGTGGGAGCATGTGATGCTCGTCGTTTAGTAGAAGGCGCGCACTAGATGATCGTGTAGTTAGCAAGTTTCATTGCTTCGTTATTACCTATGCAATCGCACGTAAGCGATACGGAGATGCTAGCTAAGCGATCGCTTAAGCGATGGTGCTTCGCAACATCGTAGTTGCTTAGACGATCGCGGAAGGCGGGCGTCGTGCGGAGCGCACCAAACAATTGTGTACTTCAGGCTTCATCGCTTAGTAAAGGTACACGATCGTGTTGTAATGGCTAAACGATCGTTTGGATTTTTCTAGATGATCGTATAATAATGCTAAACGATCGTTTAACTCTGGGACCGCTGGTAAGCCATAGAGAAAAGAGTTTGTTTTATCGTCTAGACGATCGCGAGGAGTTTAGTACACGATGGATGGTTGGAGAAGCGATGCTTTGCCGAGCGATTCAAGACCCGGTTCGCCTGTTTGAACCGAAGACTCCTTGTCTTTGGAATAGTTAGCTTTCCCTTTTGTGTTTTAAGGAAATTTTACTCGGTTCATCAACTTTTATTGCTTATACATATGATATATGGTACTTATATGTCAAAGTGTTTGTCATATAGTTAAAAGCCCACCTTAGGTTGTGCAATTACTCATGCATCATGTATTATAAATGTTATAATCTTGCATGAAGAAATTACTTGAAAGCATGCGCATGCATCATGAAATATAAGAGTTATATTTTGCATGCATTGAACCTTATCGTGCATCATCCTTTTATTATAAATGTTATAGTCTAAGGGTGAAGGAAGCATGTTTTGCTTGTTTCATTGCAGATTTTGTATAAGTGTTATATAAAAGAAGTAGCAATGAATGGACAATGCATTGAGCATGGCACTTAGGCTGTTTATAAGCGTTATGAATATCTTGCATGTGTTAGCCTCGCATTGTGGTGGTTGTTTTCCGTTTATAAGTGTTATAAAGGAAATTAGACCTAAAATCAATAATTTAGAGTTGTATGCGGACTCAGGGTGAACTTAAGTTTTTTAAAAGGGTTTTAAAATTGGATTGAGATAGACCTAAGTTCAAATGGTTTTAAAGAGTTTAGTAACCTAGATTAATCTTTTAAAATCGGTTTAATAGGATTAAATTGATTGGAATAAAAGGTTAAATTTGTTGTAAACCTATCTATAAGGGATTTTTTGTCTAAGGCAATTTCTGGCTAGGCTGGGGTTTTTAAGTTGACGGAAACGTAACACCCCTACCTGGGAATGTACCTGGAAAGGTGAATTAGATAGATTTTCAACAAGCATGCGACGTTTTGGTCAAAGACTCCGTTAAAGATTTTAATGGATGATGATCAAAAGTTGTTCAACTATCCAAAGTAAAAGTTACTCTTGGGAAAACCTAAAAATCACTTAGTTAAAATCCTTAGCCGTGTTTTTTCTAAGTAAACTAAACCCTAGGTTATAAAATACTCAGTGGGAGGAGGAGGCATATCAGATCTATCTATAATTCCATTCACGTTTCTCCTTGTATTTTCACACCGTGAGATTCATGCTTGGCCTCGAGATGCCCCAGGATGCATCCCCCTTCGGATGGTATTTGCATGAGTCAATATCAAGGTGGACGGAGAGAGTATTTATAGTAAGTGGGTGAAGGGTGTGTGCCAACACGTCCTATGGTCTTTGTCATTGGTTCACACCGTGAGATCATTCTGTACGCCCTCGAGTTGCCTTCGATGCGGCCCCTTTCAGATGGGTTGTGTACAGTTGGTCAATATCAAGGTGAACTCCATAAATGGATAGGGTCGCTTTAGATTTTGCCCCAATCAGATTTTTTCCCTTCGGATTGGCCTTTTGGGACGGACCTCTAGGGCTTAAAATGGCGGGTCACACGTACGGGAGATTGTTAAGTAAGTTAATGATCTCTTGGCCAAATCAATGATGGTTAGTCATTATAGGAGCAAAAGTTGTTTTAGTATTAATGACTGGCTCAATTCAGAGGAGGGATATATGACCTCCCTTCGACGACTTTTGTCCTAAACCTTTGAAGCATCATTGCGAAACTAGATGTCACACGGGGTTCATGTTAGTTTTGCTAAAACCTTATTAGATGTTATTTTGTTTTACAACGGGTATTTGCTTAAAACCTAACGTAGGTCAATGTGTTTTTCTTTTCAGCAACTCGTTAGTATTTCCGTTTAAATCTTTTAAAAATGACCAATTTATTACAGTGGAAAGAATTGTATGAAACGAATTTCGTGGCAAACGACCTCCATCCCACTACTCTCCAAAATAGGAGACAAGACAGTAAATATGATTTATTGGTCTTGGAGACATGTCCGGTAGAGAATGATGATTCTACCTGGATCCTAGATTTAGGTGCGACTAATCATATTAGTTCCTCTTACCAAGGATTTAGTTCCTGACAAACGTTGCCATAGGGAGAGATGACTCTTCGAGTCGGTAATGTTGAGGTTGTTTCAGCTGTTGGTGTAGATAGGCTGAAGTTATTTGTTGACAAGAAACGTTATTTGTTATTGGATAATGTTTTTTGTAGTTCCTCATATTAAGAGGAACTTAATCTCGGTGTCTTGTCTCATTGAACAAGGCTATACCATCTTCTTTTCTGAGAATAAAGTGTTTATTTTCAAGAATGGAATGGAGATTGATTCTGGTTCAATGGAAAATAACTTATATGTACTAAGGCCGTTAGTCTTAAAAGCCTTGTTTAACACTGAAATGTTCAGTACGACAACAACAGCTAAAAGACCAAAGGTTTCTCCAAAGAAAATCGTCCATCTTTGGCATCTAAGGTTAGGTCACATCAACCTCAATAGGATTGAGAAGTTGGTGAAAAGTGGACTTCTAAAGAGTTTAGAAGAAAACTCCTTGCCGGTATGTGAATCATGCCTTGAAGGCAAGGTGACCAAACGACCTTTTACTGGAAAAGATTACAGAGCCAAGGAAGCCTTGGAGCTTGTACATTCAGACCTCTGTGGTCCGATGAATGTTAGAGCTCGAAGTGGGTATCAATATTTCATCTCTTTCATAGATGATTATTCAAGGTTTGGGTATCTCTTCCTAATGCAACGTAAGTCTGAAGCCCTTGACAAGTTCAAGGAGTATAAGGCTGAAGTTGAAAATTTGTTAGGTAAGAAGACAAAAACACTACGATCTGATCGTGGTGGAGAGTATATGGACTTCCAATTCCAGAACTACATGATAGAACATGGGATTTCGATCTTACTCTCGGCGCCAGGTATATCTCAGCAGAACGGTGTATTAGAAAAGAGAAACAGGACCTTGTTAGACATGGTTCGGTCTATGATAAGTTATGCTCATCTTCCAAACTCGTTTTTGGGTTATGCAGGGCAGACTGCATGTTATATCCTGAACAATGTTCCCTCAGGATTTGGGGCCGTAAAGGTATGGAGAGGCCATAAAGGTAGTTTACGCCATTTCAGGATTTGGGGCTGTTCGACACATGTGCTAGTGACTAACCCAAAGAAGTTGGAACCGCGTTCGGAAGTTTGCCTCTTTGTGGGTTACCCCAAGGAAACGAGAGAAGGATACTTCTATGATCGAAATGAGAACAAAGTTTTTGTTTCCACTAATGTTATCTACTTGGAAGAAGATCACATGAGGGATCATAAGCCACGAAGTAAGCTCGTTTTACGTGAGATCTCTAGTGAAACTGAGACTGCTGAGGGTTCAACAAGAGTTATTGAACAGGCCGACAGATCAACAAGAGTTATTGTGGTCGGGACGTCTAGTCAACCAGCTCAAGAGTTGAGAATGCCTCGACGTAGTGGGAGGGTTATGAACCCACCAGATCGCTACATAGGTTTGACTGAAGCCCAAAACGTCATTACGAATGATGGGATCAAGGATATGTTATCTTTTAAGAAAGCAATGAAGGATGTTGACAAAGATGAATGGGTTAAGGCCATGAACCAGGAAATAGAGTCTATATACTTCAACAACGTCTGAGAGCTTGTTGATCCACCTAATGGGGTAAGACCTATTGGGTGTAAATGGATCTATAAGCGAAAGAGAGGTGTAGATGGAAAGGTGAAAACCTTTAAGGTTAGACTCGTGGCAAAAGGTTATACCCAGGTTGAGGGAGTTGACTATGAGGAAACTTTCTCACGTGTTGTCATGCTTAAGTCTATATCCGGATTCTCCTGTCCATAGCCACATTCTATGATTATGAAATATGGAAAATGGACGTTAAGGCTGCCTTTCTTGAGGAGACCATCTATATGCCTCAACCAGAAGGGTTCGTAGTTCCAGATCAAGAGCAAAGAGTTTGCAAGCTTAATAGGTCCATTTATGGGCTGAAACAAGCATCTCGATCTTGGAACATCAGATTTGACACTACTGTCAAGTCGTTTGGCTTTGACCAGAACGTTGATGAGCCTTGTGTTTACAAGAAGATCATCAAGAGCTCAATAACTTTCCTGGTACTGTATGTGGATGATATCCTACTCATTGGGAATGATGTAGGATATCTGACTAACATTAAGAGTTGGCTAGCTGCCCAGTTCCAAATGAAAGATTTGGGTGAGGCACAATATGTTCTTGGGATCTAAATCATTCGGGATTGCAAAAACAAATGGTTAGCCCTGTCTCAAACATCGTACGTTGATCAATGTTGATCAGGTATAGGATGCAGAATTCCAAGAGGGGTTTGTTACCTTTCAAGCATGGAATCGTTCTGTCTAAGGATCAATGTCCTAAGATACATCAAGAAGTTGAAAAGATGAGACAAATTCCCTATGCTTCTGCTATAGGAAGCTTGATGTATGCAATGTTGTGTACCAGACCCGATATTTTCTATGCAGTAGGGATTGTCAGTCGGTATCAGTCCAATCCAAGATTTGATCACTGGACGGCGGTCAAGACGATCCTCAAGTATCTTCGGAGAACAAGGGACTACATGCTTGTGTATGGAGATAAGGATTTGATCCTTACAGGATACATGAACTCTGACTTTCAGACCGATCGAGATTCTCGCAAATCGACATCGGGTTCAGTGTTTACTCTGAATGGAAGGGCTATAGTTTGGCGAAGCATCAAGCAAGGATGCATCGCGGACTCCACTATGGAAGCCGAATACGTAGCGACGTGTGAAGCAGCTAAAGAGGCTGTTTGGCTAAGGAAGTTCCTTACAGATTTGAAAGTTATCCCAAATATGGATTTTCCTATCACTCTTTATTGTGATAACAGTGGGGCTATGGAAAATTTGAAGGAGCCTCGGAGTCATTGTCGAGGTAAGCACATAGAGCAGAAATATTACCTGATCAAGGAGATTGTGCATCGCGTTGATGTGATAGTTGAGCAGATTGCATCGGAGCACAACGTTGCTGATCCCTTTACAAAGGCCCTCACGACTAAAGTATTCGAGGGTCACCTGGAGAGTTTGGGTCTGTGGGACATGCGGCATCTTGTCTAGGGCAAGTGGGAGATGATACTGGAGTATTGATGCGCGTATTTATGAAGTGGAAATATGAATGATATGCGTTGATGGAATTGCGTTGTGCACTCAAGTTTCCCCAGCAGAATTCAAGTGTAAATTCCTCTTAGTTTCCTGGTAAGTCCTGGGTCGAATACAGGGACTTGTGAAAATAGATTGCATTGGTAATTTTGATGAAAAATTTGCGGTAACCGGGTAAATAAATTAAGTGTTTGGTTTGTTTTTTGCATTGATGAAAAAGAAATAAATAAATGCGGCGGATTTGAGAAAAGACAGTTGCGTTGATAGATGCAATGAGTATGCAATGAACGGGTTGAGAAGATCTTTAGCTGACGTTAACTCGAGAATGCGTCAAACTATGGATCATGTTACTACCTTGCCCAACAAGTCATTTTCCAATGTAAATGCGATGCTCCTAAATCTAGGACGCATGTGTTGAATGCAAAGTGTCCATAGAGCTTATTCCAAGTCTCTACTCTTGTCCTATGTGATGATGCAAAATGCATGAAAACAAGGTGACCGCATACAGTCATAACATATCTCTAGGATGCATGCGATGCGTTGATAACAAATAGTGCTCATTCCTAAGCACCTATCTCTTGTATATACATTATAATCTGACTCTCCCGAGCCTAGATTCTGACTTGACCTTCCCAAGTCTAGATCCTATCCTTAGACTACCCTCCCGAGTATCTCTAATAGACGAATGAAGCATATATAAACAAGATAATCACAAAGAATGAAGATTCCCTAGTTGTGCTAGCTAAATGCTTCTCAACCCATTCAACTGATTTAGCTACTCATGCATGAATCACAGAGAGTGAAAAGATATAAAGAAAGAAATTCCATTCTTATAAATGAGTTAAGTACAAAATGCCAATGGAAGTTAAAGGTAGAGAGCCTGGTAACAATTCCTTGCTGACCGAGACTTTTTACACTGAAATCTCTATTCTGATCTAAAGATATTCCCGCTTCCGCAGGCGTCGACCCTCTCTCTGTGTTTGTAGCTTCCGACGCTCTCCCAAGCTTACCAGAACGATCTATCGACACAACTTTCTCCCTCGTGTCCGCCTTAAAATGAAAGAAAACTAAAAACAAAGACGTGCGAACTGAACAACTTGTTGTAAAAATGGTGAACCCCTTTTTGAAGAATGCACTTGGTATTTATAGAGAATCAATGATAAAAGGCGGCTTCTCTCTCCCAGTTGTATAGATGGGACAAATTTAATTCCTGATTGACGCACCGAATAATTATCACCGATAAAGCTGAATGGACTTTGTGACCGTTATCGACTTCATCTTAATTTGGATTCGACTGTCATCAGCTTTCTGTCTCATCGCTCTTAATTGGCCTTCACCCAGATGCGCCCATCATGTGGCGCTGACCAAGTTGCGGTGATCCTTCTCGGGCGAATGTTTATGAGTACGATCAACGCAAAGCCTTGCGGTTAAGTTGCTCGACCAATGAATTCCTATGATCGCAATCTTTGCATTGCATTAACGCATATTCTGCACAACAATAAAAAAATCAATAGTTCTAATGCACTGAACGCATGCGACCGCAATATTACGAAATTGATACTTAATGGATGCAAAGTAACATATTTCATCAACGCAATCCAACATTATTTAAGAACTTAGCACTATGATAACGTGCATTTCTGCCCGTTATCAGGTATGCCCAAGTTTATTGTATATTGTACATTTTTATTATACATTAGTCTCCCGAGTCATTAGGACAAGTGGGAGATTATTGAGATTGGTGTCCTATTTCTCCTAGAGTCTCGTTGTTTTGTAAAGATGCACATTGTTCAATGAATAAAATAAGTGTTATTTAATTCTAGCATTTACTCATATCCAATAAAGAAAGCTCCTTGGTTATCTTATGTGAACTTAAGCATGTATATGTGATATACAAGTGGATCATACCTTAAGTGATAACCTAAATCGGTCTGTAGTATAAGGATTAAGGTGGGATACCTGATCTTGGTGACACTATGGATACGGCCCACTTTATAGAGGTTTGCAAGTGTTGTAAACTACTATAGATGGTAGATCTTGACCATTCACGTGGAGACGTGGAACGAGGGTATCCTATACAAAGAGTTTGTATAAGACTTGGACCACGAGATGATTAGACGCTATATATAACGCCGTTGATACTAGAGACTTGCATCTCACCTAAACGACCATAGGTGACACGACCTCAATCATTAGTGTTTTAGGAACTCCTGCCTTTGAGGGCAGTCCTTTGATTAGTATGAGTGAGAGTGGCCAAATTGCCAACTCAACATGCCTACCTTTTTGGGGACTTGTTTGATTTGGGAGCTGGGAACTGAATCCACAAGATGGAATTCACTTCTTTCTCAAAGCAGGGATAAGTAGAGAGATTGCTCCCTTGAGGGATGATTCGAAGCTTGAACATAGTGGCCACAGCTTCTCTTTTGGAAAAAAGAAGAAGACTCAGTCATAGTAGGACTATGATTATGTTCATTAAGAGATTAATGGTACTTAAGGAGAAGATGATTTACAGGGGCATAATGGTTATTGGCCTAGCTATACTCACGAGCGATCTGTGGAAGGGTTATTTGCACTGTTAATTGGTTAAGATGGACACATAATAATATCTGTAGTGAAAGAGTTCAGTTGTCAGTTTTAGTGGAATGCCTGGCAGTTAACGATGGTGATCCCGTGAGTAAAGAGTTTAGTCAGTTATTCACGTACGTTGGAACTTCGATCTACAGGTCCATGAGTCCCTTGGTAGCTTGGATTTGTTGAGGGTCAGTTCTTGATGTTTATTTGAAAAGTTCAAATTGACAAAAGTATTTTGATTATATGTGATGTAATCGGTATGATGTTATGAGATACATCTAATGGAGGATTGATGTAAATGAGATTTACATTAAGTACCATGGAATAGAAAAAGAACTATGATTTATATGTTTCATGAGATGAAATATTAAAACTATAGGTTATAATATAGTATGAATAAGTTGGTTATCATTTATATTTATAATAATATTAATTATTAGATAATAATACTTTTTTCTTTTAAATAACCAATGTAGTGGGTGGTTATTGGATTATGGTAACCGTGAAGTATAAAGGAAAGTAGTTTCTTTTTTTTTCTTTTTTTTTTTTAAAAAAATAAGTTTTTCACAAAAGTTATAAAAGATTTTGAGTTTTCTCTCCGGCGAAAAAGAAACTCACGGAAGTCATCAGTAAATACAGATTTACTAAATGACGGCTGGGCAAGCTAACTAATCATGCAGCAGGTGCGAGCTAAATGATCGTGTAGATTTACTAATGATCGCATAGCTTTGCTAGACGATCACTGACCGAAGGTAAACGATCATGTAGAAATCGACCGAGCTAGACGATAGAGCTAAACGATCGCATAGCTTTTACTAGACGATTGCATAGTTTTATCTGAACGATTGGACATCGACCTATACGATAGGTCTTCCGACTTCTCCCACTTTCCCAGTCGTGTACGCGATCGTTGTTTCCTCCATTCGTCTTCTCACACCAAGTTCGAATAGAGCCCACCCTCTGGATTCTCACACCGAGAATACCAAGGTCGCCTTGTTGGTGGTGTCAGACTCAACTCGACACCATTGAGGTTTTTGAAGGCTGTTCGTGGTGCTGCAGAGGCCGTTCGTTGATGCGGAGGAGTTCGTAACTGAGGAGATCGTTGAGAACCAATGCGAAGTGTTCGTGCCATGTTCGTGCGATGTAGCGGTCATGTAGATCGAGTGCTCGTGGTTGCTGTTGTTCGATTAGAGTGCACATCGGAACGTGAAGATGCTTCTGCCGTTGTTAGTACAGTTTTTCCCTCTGTACATTTGTTGTTTCATGTTGTGATTTCTCTGTAAATTGTATAACCTCTTGTATTGAAGTTGACAGTAAATGATTTGTTGATTCATGATTGTAATTTGGAATAGTCTTGTTCCGCTGCTCATGAAAATCTCGAATGTCGATTTCCTTCACTTTTCTATATTCTAAGTATAAAAAATACAACACTATATATACTAAATGAAAAGACACTATGAAAGGATGCAACCTTTCATCTATCAACTAAATACATGAACATTTAATAAATGAAAATACATTAATTAAGTAGATACATAGGACATTAAAATGAATTTGAATTTTCAGATTCATTATGACTTTTGGATGATCAAATGACTCTTGGAGCTTCAAGGGTTGCAACTGTTCATGATGGGCTAGAAATTTAGCTTCGAAGCAAGCATTTAATCTTTCCTAAAGTCATTCAACATTAGCTCCATTGGTCCTTGTGGCATAATGATTGCCTTATGATTAGGTTGACTTGGAAAGTTCTTACAATGATTTTCACCACAAGCTTCAATTGAGCTAGTTTGAGATTGTTGAGCTTCACTTTCATCTTGTAGAACCTCAATATTTCCTACATTGGCCAGCTTCTTATGATTGCCACTTATTTTCTTATCACCAGCTAATTGGGCTCGAGGATCATGCCCATAGACCAATCAAACCAAAGTCCAACTAATTAGGCCCAAGGGTCAGGCTCATGGATCAACTAAGCCCAAGCCCGCAAAGCCCACCAAAAAGCTCTATAAATAGGGAAGCTCTTCTCATTTGTGGAAAAGGCAATTCTATATTCCAGAGAGCCTAGAGAGAATTCTCTTACAACCAGAAGACTTCTATACTTCTGAAGCTGCACACTTCCTTGAAGACTCAAGTCTCCTGAAGACGCAAAGGCTTTTCCAAGACTTTGACTTCAAGAACGTCACGCACTTCGCTTCTTTAAGTTAAACACACACATTTAACTGAGAGAGAATAAGGGAATCAAGTGTTAGAGATCGAACCACGATGCATCAAATAAACATCTACACCAACACAAACTCAATTTCAACTCCATAAAATAAGTTTTCTCCAGAAACTTTATACGAACAAATTGGCACACCCAGTGGGACCTCTCTACCTCCCATTACTCTCTCAGAATCCAGACAAATCAATGGCATCAAAGAAAGTTGCATCTAAGGTAACTGCTGCAAGCGACTCCTACACGGGACCTGTCACCCGTAGTCGTTCAAAGGAGGTGATGCAGGAGCAAAAGCAAGGTTTCGTTATTGTGCACAACATCCTGAGGTAGATGACAGAATCCTCTAAAGGTGGGATTCTCATCAAGGAGAATCCCTTGTTTGACAACTCTACTTCTGCCTCCAGCAAGTCAAAAAGGGAATCACACCTGAATGTGATTTTTGTCATGACGGTGAACGTAACAACCGAGACGGCCATGGCGAAAATGGAAAGAAAGATAAATTTTCTGATGAAGCCCATTGAGGAGCGAGATCATGCGATCATTGCCTTGAGAGAAAAAATGAAGTCTCGAGAAGCTGCTGAATCAAGCCAAGCTCCTACTGTCAAAGCAAATGATAGAGGGAAGGCTGTGTTGCAGGAAAATCAACTGCAACAATTAGCTTCTGTTGCCTCTCTGCCGATCCAACAGTTGCAAGATATGATCATGACTTCCATAAAGGCTATGTATGGAGGCGCTTCTCAAACCTCTTTTATGTATTCCAAGTCGTACACCCAGAGAATTGATAACTTGAGAATGTCTGCGGGGTACCAAACCCCGAAGTTCTAGTAATTCGATGGGAAGGGCAGCTCGAAGCAACACATAGCCCACTTTGTGGGACATGCGAAAACGCGGGAACTAGGAGAGATCTACTAGTCAAGTAGTTTGTCAGAACCCTCAAAGGAAACGCTTTCAACTGGTACACTGAATTAGAGCCTAAAGGAATTGACAGTTAGGAGCAGCTTGAAAGGGAATTCTTGAACCGTTTCTACAGCACCAGACGCACTATCAGCATGATAGAGCTGACAAACGCCAAGCAACGGAAAGAGAAGCCAATCATCGACTACATCAACCGATAGAGAGCTCTGAGTCTGGACTGCAAAGACCGACTCACCAAACTGTTTGCTGTAGAAATGTGCACCCTAGGTATGCACTGGGGACTTCTCTATATTCTCCAGGGAATAAAGCGTCGTATGTTTGAAGAATTGGCGACTCGCACCCATGATATAGAGTTAAGCATTTCCAATAGGGGAACGAAGTATTTCCTAATCCTTGAGATAAAAAAGGATAAGAAATAGATAAAAGGCACTGAGAAGATTGTGAAAGGCGTCAAAAATGAATCAATGATCATTAATACGACCTTGCTGAAGTTTTCTTTGAAAAGAAAGTAAAAGAAAATTGTAAAGAAAGACGATGGAGGCGAAAGGTGGCGTCTAACTTTGAATGAGAAGTAGGAAAAAGTTCTATCCATTTCCTGACTCCAATGTCGCGAATATGCTTGAGTAACTTCTAGAAAAGCAGCTTATCTAACTACCGGAATGTACATGGTCAGAACAAGTAGGGAAGGTAGATGATACTAACTACTACAAGTACCACATGGTCATTAGCCACCCGGTCGAAAAATGTTTCGTGCTAAAGAAGCCGATCCTATGGTTGGCTCGGGAGAGAGAGATTGAGCTAGACCTGGACAAGGTTGCCCAAACAAATCATGTCGCGGTGGCAGTAACTCCAAGCACTCTGACATCGATTATATGTTATGATGAAAGAGAGAGCTTGGTTCAGTTTGGGACCCTCAAACTTGTGGTTGTACGGTTTCAACAAGAGAACCAAGTCACAGATTTTCAAAAAAGAGAAGAACACGTTGATAGTGACGATGACGAAGGCTAGATTTTTGTAACGCGCGGAGAAAAGAGAAAGTCGGGTCCTGCCCAAAAAGATTCACGCTTCTATCAGAGTTACAGAAGATGGAGCAAGAGTTAGAAAAGGGACCAAGACTCAAAAAATGAAGGAAAAAAAGAAGGCTCGGAAGCCCAAGCTTATTAATGAGGAAGAGGAGGACTTCCCTCAAACCAGGCAATAGGTGACATTAGCAGACTTCCTTCTGGATAACTTCTATGGCGATAGTTTGAGAAAAATTCCAGAGGTTGTTGCACGTCACACTGTCATCATGACAGAGGAAGAGGATACCCCTCTAAGTTCATTGATGACGCCAGAAGGATCAAAAGACCTACCATCGTTTAGCATAGATGACCTATTGTCACTCTCTCAAGAAACCAAGACGACCCTTATTGACGCATTGTTAAAATCCAACACATCTGATGTATCGACCTCTACAATAAACATGTATGCTCTATGTTGTACATCCATAGGTTTCTCAAATGAAGATCTACTATTGGGATCAAAGTTGCACAATAGGTCTTTATATGTCCCGGAATACATTCGAGAACAGGGAGTTGGTTGAATTCTCATCGCCAATGGATCAACCGTAAATATAATGCCTAAGATGACTATGAAACAATTGGGCATCCTCATGGAAGAATTATCGAATAGCAAGTTGATGATTCAAGGTTTCAACCAAGGGGGCCAAAGGGCGATAGGCATGATACACTTAAAACTTCTTATTGGCGACTTGAAGGCTAACACGTTGTTTCATGTTACATATTTGAAGACCACTTATAAGTTGCTACTAGGACGTCCTTGGATTCACGAAAATGGTGTGATAACCCCGACGCTGCATCAATGTTTCAATTTTTATCAGGACGGGATTAAGAAATTTGAAGCAGACTCTAATCCATTTTTAGAAGCTGAATCTTACTTCGTAAATGCGAAGTTTTATTTGAAGAGTGGGATTATTGGTAAAGCAATGCCCGTAGAGGCTCTGCTAATAAAGAATGTAGATGAATCCAGGTCAAAGTCACAAGTTGATGTAGGGAAAGAAACGGGCAGCAAGGCACGAATCTCCCATTCAAGAGAAAATGAGACATCCACCTGTTGGGGTTGATGCTCTAAATCTCGTAGGGTCGTATAGTTTGTAAATGTATTGTACAAACTCATTGTTTATTTAATAAAAGATATGATATTTTATTCCAAATTTTGTTGCATTAATCATAAACCAATAAACTAGTTCCAAGTGTTGGGATTGGTGTCTTAATTCTCCCGGAGTCTCATTGTTTGTAATATACACATTGTTTTATGAATAAAATAAGTGTTATTTCATTCTAGCATTTACTCATATCCAATAAACAAAGCTTTATGGTTATTGTATGTAAACTTAAGCATGTATATGAGATATATAAGTGGATCATGCTTTAAATGATAACCTAAATAGGTATGTATTATAAGGATTAAGAAGAGATACCTGATCTTGGTGACACTACGGATACGACCCACTTTGTAAAGGTTTGCAAGTGTTGTAAACTACAACATATGGTAAATCCTGACCATTCATATGGAGACATGCGAGCGGGGGTGTCCTATACAAAGAGTTTATATAAGACCGGACCACGAGATGACTAGACTCTGTATATAACGCCGTTGATACTGGAGACTTACATCTCACCTAAACGACCATAGGTGACACGACCTCAGCCCTGAGTGTTTTGGGAACTCCTGCCTTTGAGGATGGTTCTTTGATTAGTATGGGTGAGAGTGACCAAATTGCCAACTAGGCATGCCTACTTTTTTGGGGACTTGTTTGAACTGGGAGTTGGGAACTCACTTACACAAGATGGAATTGTAAACCCCGAACTCTAGGCTCCCTAGATAAGCATGTTTAGCTAAAGGAATGTTATATTACATATTTATTAAGTAGAAATTCGTGTTTATTTATAGAGATTATGAAGGAAAGGAAGAAAATATATTAAATGAAGAAACTCATTCATTAGTTTGGCTGGAGGCACTAAGGGTGGGGTGATGTGACACTTTACTCTTTGAACTCGGGAAGCGGTAGAGAGATTAAAAGGGAAGTGAAACTTCAAAAGCATGGTTTCGGAAATTGACAAGAGAAAATGTAGTGAAATCGATGCCATTTGAAATTGGGAGAATCTAGTTTTGTAGGTTGTCCTGCTGGAGAATGATTACAAGAGGAGAAGAACAAAAGTGGAGAATTTTCAGAAGAGGCAGAACCTCGGATTAATCAGGGCTTGAGGTGAAGATTGGAAGCTCCAAGCCAAACTATAAGGAATGTTTAGCTGAAATTTTAAGGTAAGAAAGTTAACTAGTTTTTAGAAAGAAGTTTCTTGAAAAGAGCTCTGGATTTTGAGTTATGAATTTTTGAAGTTATAACAGGGAATCGATGCATAAGCAGACAGCTGCTTGGGAAGAACAAACAAGTAGTTCACCGTAGGAGTTATAGCGAGATATGGGGATGAGGATCTCGCTTATAAAGGAAATCTCCCTGGTCTCACTCTAGAAGGAAATCTCGTTAGGAATTGGGTCGAGTATTGCTGGTAAGGTGAGTATCACTAGGATGAAAATTTGCTAGGAAAAGCTTGATCTCGCTAGCAAGGATCTCACTAATCTCGCTAGCAATGATCTCGCCGATCTCGCTAGCAATGATCTCGCCGATCTCGCTAGCAATGATCTCGCTTATGGGAATCTTGCCAGTAGAGCTGTCATTATTGATGAAAGTTCCTTTAGTAAATGAATTATTTAAGGTATTTTACTAAGAATTCTAAGTTGTTTAACCGGGAATTATGTCCTTACAGGCCAAGAAGAGCTAGGAGAGGTGTATAAACCGTTAAGAGCCCTGAAGAACGGTGAATGACTAAGTGAATTAATGTCTCCAATACTTATGCATATAAGATCAAGTAAGCTACAGTGACGCAAATGATGAATTTATACTCCTTCAAGCAACAAATGGTTGGAGGATAACTTAATGTATGTTTTCCGGCTTGTATATGTGTAGCACAGGCCAAGGTATGTCATGTAGTCATTACAAAAGTTAAGTTCTAATGTTGAAATATGCTTCCTAGAGGAAGGCTATAAGAAAATAAGTTCTTGTGTAGAAGGTAGGCAATGAAACTTAACTTGATGCTATAAAATACCCCGGTACCGAAGGACATTTGAGAAGGTACCTGACCAATTTGATACCGAAGGACATTTGAGAAGGTATCTTAGTAGCTTGATACTGAAGGACAGGTTTGAGAAGGTATTTGAGCGGAAGTACCTAAAGTATGACGGTACTTAGTATGGCCACGTACACGTAGGCTGTTCTAAATGAGAGGCCGAAGTATGGGTCTCTTGGTCGGTAATAAACATTGGGAGCTAGAGCATTTAGGCTCGTTCTCAACTAGGAAATAATGATGTTTGATGATATCTAAGAATGGTTTAAAACTATATTTAGAGACAATTGCTTGAGTTACTCATTAGTATATTTACATGTTTATAGTGATGGTATGCTTGATGTTATACGATTCTATAGTCGTTCACTGGGCTTTTAGTCATAGAATTTTTGTGTTTTCCCTTTTCAGGTAACGGTCAGTTTCCTCAGGGTTGATCCTGCTGCTGCTTGCCACTGAAAGACTCGGCTTATTAAGAGGACTTAGGTTGTTGATCTGTTTATATACACATGTTTGAGAGGGACTAAGGCTCTGTTAGAGATGTTTGGGCCCATCCGTGAATGCTTCTCCCCTTAGACGTTATATCATAGTTGTATGAATGTGTTTATTTAATATTTTGTTGAACTTTTAGGGAGGTGTACCATATTCATACATTATTAATATTTAGCAGATTGGCATTTAAATTAGAGGGCTAAGGTGGTGGGTGCTGGCAGCAGGGCTAGTAACTACCACGGTCATATCCTCTTTTAGATTAAGAGGGTAATCTGGAAGTGGGTTTGACAAGAATTCACTCCTTCTTTGAAGCAGTGGTAAGTAGATAGATTTCTCCCTTAAGGGCTGATTCCGGGGCTTAAACATAGTGGCCACAACTTCTCTTTGGAAGAAAGAACTCAATCATAGTAGGACTATGACTTATGTTCATTAGAAGATTCAGTGGTACTTAAGAAGTTAGATGTAACTACAAGGGCATAACGGTTATTGGCTAACCTATACTTACGAATGATCTGGGAAGGGTTGTCGCATTGTTGATTGGTTAAGATGGACACATAATATATTTGTAGTAAGAAGAGTTCAGTTGTTGGTTTTTAGTAGAGTGCCTGGTAGTTAACGAATGGTGGATCCCGTGACTAAAGAGTTTAGTCAGTTATTCACGAACCATTGGAGCTTCGAGCTACAGGTTCATAAGGTTCTCTTGGTAGCTCAATGGGTTCAAGCTGAGAATCAGTTCTTGGTGTTGATTTGAAATGTTCAAATTGACAAGAGGTAATTTGATTACATATGATATGATCGGTATGGTGTATGAGATACATCGAGTGAAGGGTTAATGTAGATAAGATTTACATTAAGTGCCATGGAATAGAAAAAGAGCTATGGTTTATATGTTTCATGAGATGAAATATTAAAACTATAGGTTATAAATATAGTATGATAAGTTGGTTATCATTTATATTTATAATAATATTAATTATCATATAGTTATCTCTTTTTCTCTAATAACCAATTGAGTGGGAGGTTATTGGTGGTTCATGGTAACCGAGAGATAAAAGGAAAAATATTTTCCTAATTTTAGTAAAAGATTTGCAAAATTGTTAATTTGAGATTTCCAATCTTGGAAAGAACTCACAAATAGTTGTCAAGTAAATCATATTTACTAAACGACAGTTTGGAGTTAGCTAAACGATCATGGAGTATTCTTACGCGATAGAAACTCAGTTGAACGATGAGCTAGACGATCACATAGATTTTGTTAAGGGATTGGACATCGACCTATACGATAGGCTGTATTTTCTCCCACTTGCTCAATCCTTTACATCATTGTTCTTCCTCCGATTTCTGCTTCTAACCAAGTCCACATAGATCCCACACTTTGAGTTCTCACATCGAGAATACCGAAACCTTATTGGTGGTGTCATACTCAACTCGACACAGTTGAGGTTCTGTGGAGGCCGTTCTCAATGTTCAGGGTGTTCGTGACCTTGGCGATCACTTAGTTTGAGTTCGCTATGACCGTGTAGTGTAGCGATCATGTTGTACGAGCGTTCGTGTGTTGCTGTATTACTGTGTTGTTGTGATCAAGCGTTCGTGATTAAGGGATCTTGAAGATGAGTCTTCAAAGGTTAGTTCTATCCCTATATCATTTAGAAAATCATGCTGTAATTTCTGTTTCATGCATAACCGTATGTTTCCGTTTGTGACTGTAATTGTTGTTATACATATACGATTGAAATTTGAAAATATCCTTCTGATGCTCATGGAAATCCTCGTGTCCGATTTCCTTCACCAAAATTATCTCGTAGCTTAAACATGTAAAGACATACGGATTGATCATGTTTTAAGTGTAACCTAAATGATTTGTAGTAGATGGATAAAGCTAAATACCTTATCCTGGTGACACTATGAGTATGACATGCTTTATAAATATTACAATTGTTGTAAAGTGCTATAAATGATCTAGTCCTGATCATTCATGTAGAGACATGTGAGCGGGGAAATTCTATACGAAGGAGTTTGCATAAGATCGGACCACAAAATGTGTAGTTTCATTAATAACACTGTTCTTAATAGAGACTTACATTTCATCAGGATAACTATAGGTAACACGACCTGAATCCTGAATGAGTTGTGAACTCCTGCCTATGAAGGTGGTCCTTTGATTTTCATAGGTGAGAGTGGCCAGATTGCCGATTCAACAAGCTTGTCATTTTGGGGATTCGTCTGAATAGGGAGCTGGGAACATAGGTACACAAGATGGAATTCACTCCTTCTCCAATGTCGGGGTAAGTAGATAAATTGCTCTCTTAAGAGTTGATTCCAGGGCTTGAACAATGTGGCACCACACCCTTTCCAGGCCCGAGAGAGATTAATCATAGTGAGACTATGATTTATAGAGGAATCAAAGGTAGTTAAGGAGTTAGATGTAACTACAAGGGCAAAACGGTAATCTTGGTCTAGCTGTACTTACGAGCAATTTGTGAATGATCGTTGTATTGTTGACTGGTTATATCCAATAGACACATAAATATATCTGTAGTGCGAAGAGTGCAACTATCGATCTTTAGTAGAGTGTCTGACGGTTAACAGATGACGAATAATTAATCAGTGAATAATTTAATTAAAGAGTTTGATTAATTATTCACGTACAATTGGAGCTTCAAGCTACAGGTCCATAAGGTCCACTCGATAGCTCAACGAGATTTAATGTGGATAAGTTTTTTGATTAATTTGAATTGTTTAAATTAATTGAGGAAATTAATTATATGTGATATAATTAAGTTAATTATATATGATATAATTACTATAATGTATTTGATACATTATAATATAAAGTATTTTTTAGAGGAGTTAAATATTTGAGTATGTTTCAAATATTAATTATGTGAATTATATTCATATAATTAAAATTAAATATAAATATAATTTATATTAAATGTCATTAGTGACAGAAAAGAAACTATAGGTTATATTGTATATGATACAATATGAAACTATAGGTTATATGTCATATTTGATATAACATATAGTTTAATTATATCATATGATAACTAATATATATTAAATAAATTAAATTATTATTTAATTAATTTATTAAAATTAATTAATTTTATTTTTAAAATTAAATATGGGGAGTGAGTTGTAACTCCCTCCCATTTTTTCTCTCCATCACATACGTGTTCCAAAGGTTTTTCCTTCTTCCTCCTGCAAGAAAGGGAAACAGGTGTGAGACACCGTGATCTCTTTGTAATTCTCCCAGATCTTTCTAAAATTTCTCTCCATTCCCTCAATTCCAAAATTAGCCAGAGCCTACCGCTTTTGGATCCCTCATCGCAGAGGATACCAAGGTTGCATTTGTGTTAGTGCCAATTGGAAATGTTCTTTGTGAAGAAAGTATTCAAATGTAAGGTTTTCTAAAAATCCTAAAATTTCTTTTCTTTTCATCTTTTGTAGCATGTTGTATTTTTCATAAATGCATGGTCTGTACGTCATCTTTGTAAAATTGTTTTTCTAAAAAGAATTAAGATTTGGAACAATCTTGCTTTCGCTCAAGGTTCCCCTCACAAGGGTTCCTTCACCACCAGAATTGGAGAGACAACTATTTTGAAGGATAAAAAGGCTCAAAATCCTCCAATTTTGCACTGTCTCTTTGTCGAGACGCATGAAGAGTGAGTCATCTTTTACGAAATGCTCAAAAGGTTTGCAGGTTGGCAATATTGAATACTTAAGGAGAGTTTCGTTACACCACTCATGCCGAAAACGAAGCAAAAAATCCACACACTAAGGGGGACTTAACAAAGCTAAATCTGCTCGAAAAGCGAATAGAAGACAAATTTGATCCTAAAGCTTACAAACTACTGGCGAAGGTGGGTTATAACTTCATGACTCACATCAAGTTCAAGAGCTTGAAGATTTATGAGCGACCTGAGATTTCTTCGACCTAGAAGAAGCTTTTGCAAGAGGGGCACGCTATACCGATGTTAAGGAGAAGGCTTGGATATAAATCGTCAGAGCCAGTTAGCATAACCAGAAGGGTGAAGGAAAAGGTGATCGAAAACAACCATATAACTACAGAAGAAGTTAATGATGTCGGAGAAAATGAGGGCAAGGATAAAAGAATATTAGCCTTCGATCGTATTAAACAGTCTGTCATGCCCACTTTAGTCTTTGAAAGATTAAGCATGACAGAAGCCGAGAGAGAAAGTCTATGCATAACCCTCGAATCTACTCGACGCTCAGCCTTTCGAAGGTTGACTTTGCCTGACGAAGGAGAAGAGGAGATCGTCTGTCACCCTCTGGTGGTGGCGCGACTATCAACCTTCGAGAGATTAGGAGCGGTTCCAAAGAAAAGCAAAGGAAAACCACATGCACCCATTTCTTATCGCCTTAAACACAGAGGTGTTAAAGATCACTTCAACAGACATGTCTCCAGTGAGATAAAGGGCAATGGAGAAACTCGCAGTGACATCCCCAGTGTAGCCATAAGAAAGAGGGATTTGATACCTCGCGCGAAAATCTAGCAACGCCTCGGCCATAAGGATACTAAAAGGCCATCAGACGAGAAATCATCTTGTGAGGCTGGAAGCGACAGAGACATTCGTAGTACCGTGCTTTCACGAATGAAAAGGAAGACCTTCGTCACTCTAAACATAAGCGAAGGTTCACTAAAGGTGAAGAGGCACAACATTGTCTTCACTAACTCTCAAAATGGAAGCTTAGAGAAGGAGGAGGGTCAAACTTCATGTCACCACATTACCATCATCGAAGAATCTGAAGATCATATGACCGAAGAGGAAGTGGAAGATGCTCAACTAGGTTTAGAGGATGGTGGTCAATCCACAGTGGACGAACTCAAAGAAGTGAATCTGGGCATAGTGGCGGATCTGCACTCGACTTTCATCAGTGCATCTCTCTCATAAGAGGAATAAGGAAAATATATGAGTTTGCTCACCAAAAACAGGGACATGTTCGCTTGTTCATTCAAAGAAATATCGGGGCTTGATCTGAAGGTAATAGTCCATCATCTCGTAATCAAACAAGGGTGCCGACCTGTTAAGCAAGCTCAATGACGCTTTCGACCAGAACTTATTTCCCAGATCGAAGCTGAAGTCAATAAGTTGATTGAAGCAGGGTTTATCCGTGAAGTCAAATACTCAATATGGATAGCTAACATTGTCCCAGTTAGAAAAAATAACGGACAACTTCGTGTCTGCATGGACTTTTGTGATATAAACAGTGGGTGTCTGAAAGACGATTTTTCGTTGCCTATCATAGAGTTCATGGTTGATGCGATAACAAGACATGAGGCCATATCCTTTATGGATGGGTCATCGAGGTATAACCAAATACAAATGACACTTGTTGATGAGGAAATGATGGCTTTCGAACCCCAAAAGGAATATATTGCTACAAGATAATGTCCTTAGGATTGAAAAATACTAGTGCTACTTACCAACACACCATGCAAAAGTTGTTTGAGTACATGTTGCACAAACAATTAGAATGTTATGTGGATGATCTCGTGGTCAAGTCCAAGAAACGATAAGATCATTTAGAGGATCTGAAAGTCATATTCCATCGTCTGTGGAAATACCAGTTGAGGATTAACCCTCTCAAGTGCGCGTTTGGTATAACCTCATGAAAATTTCTTGGTTTTATTGTAAGGCATCGAGGGATCGAGATAGATCAATTAAAGATCGATGCCATTCAGAAGATGCTAAGGCCAAAGAATTTACATGAGTTAAGAGTTTTCAGGGACATCTAACTTACATCTGGAGGTTAATTGTTAACTTGGCTAGTCGATGTCAACTTTTCTAAAGACTAATGAGAAAAGGAGAAAATTTTGAATGGAACGAGGCCTGCCAGAATGCTTTCGATAGTGTAAAGAGGTACTTGCTTAGTCCTCCTGTCCTAGGTGCTTCTGTGACAGGAAAGCCGTTGATATTATACATTGCTGCGTAAGAAAGATCGTTGGGGGCATTGTTGGCACAAGAGGGCGAGAAGGGAAAAAAGTGGGGGCCCTCTACTACTTAAGCAGGACTTTAAATGGAGCTGAAATCAATTATTCTCCAATTGAGAAAACGTGCCTTGCACTCTTCTTTGCTATTAATAAGTTAAGACACTATATGCAGGCCTTTACAGTTCGTTAAATTGCGAAATTCGACCCCATCAAGTATGTTCTATCTAGGCTAATCATCTCAGGGCGTTTGGCTAAATGGGCAATCAACTTCAACAATATGATATTGTTTATGTGTTGCAAAAGGGACAAGCCTTGGCCAACTTCTTGGCGGATCACCCAATTCCATCAGATTGGAAGTTAAGTGAAGACTTGCCCAATGATGAAGTTCTCTTCAAAGAAATCACAGGGCCTTGGATCATGTTCTTCGATGGTGCGGCCCGAAGAAGTGGTTCGGGGGCAGGCATCATCCTTATTTCACTAGAGAAACGCATGTTGCATTATAGCTTTGGGCTTGCTGAATTGTGGTCGAACAATGTTGCCAAATACCAAGCCTTGATAATCGACCTCCAAATGGCTCTAGAGATTGGAGTGTTATACATAAAGATTTTTTGTGACTCGAAGTTGATATTCAATCAGGTCTTACTCTAGTACAATGTGAAGCATGATGACCTAAAGCCTTACTTCATTTATGCCAGACGGTTGATGAAGAAATTCGAAAGCGTGACATTGGAGCATGTCCCGAGGACATAAAATAAGAAGGCGTATGCTTTGGCGAACCTGACTACTGCCTTGATGGTTCTAAAGATATGTCTCTTAGTATATTGCTTTTGTCGAAGGTGGGTTATACCTCCAATCGAGACTGCATGTGAAGAAATGAATGCGATATCAATCTGCTTAATTTATGAGGAAGACTGGCGGCAATCCATTATAGATTACCTTGAGCATGCAAGGTGTTGAAACCCTTGTGAGGGGATCCTTGAGCGGAAACAGATCTACCCAAATCCTATTTTTACAGAATTGTAAATTTACAGAGGAAAAAGATGAATTATGCATTTATAGAGAAAATACAACATGCTAGAGGATAAAAATACAAAAGGATAAATCAGGGTTTCAGAAACCCTTACCTTTGAAGATCTCAAAACTTTCACGTATCCTTCCCAACGACCAGTCACGAACTGTGAAGCCAAAAATTGACCAATTGGACACGACCACGAGATGACCTCGGTATTCTCTGCTGAGAATTCAAGAGATGTGGGCTGGTGATTTTGGTGAGGGAAGGGAGAATTGAGAAGAGAGGGGAGAAAGAAAAAAAGACTCACAAAATTCCTCTGAGATTTTTTCTCGCAGAGTGCTGAGAACTATTTTGTCTCATATACTTTCTCTATTTCGCAGGATAAAAAGGAATACCCATTTGAACCAATTGTCCACTTACTTGGGTGGAGAGAAAAAATGAGAAGGAAAGTTATTTCCCTCTCTTTAATTCAAATTAAATAAAAAATTAATTTAAATTAGTAAAATATATCTATATAAAATAACTAATTTATGACAAGCTGGGCACGAATTTGGACCTAGCGGCGCGACTCAGCGGCGAGCGAGCGACGGCTCGAAAGCTCAGTGGCTCATGGTTGGATCTCGCAGTTGGACTAGGCTGAACGGCTCGATGACTTGGGTAGTAAAAAAAATAAAAACAATAATAATAAAGAAAGAAAAAAAGGAGAGGGTTTTCTTTACCTTGTAGATTGATTGAGATGGGATTGTAGGGAGAATAAAATTAGGAAATCCAAGATTTGGTTGGCATTTACTTTTGGGTCCTGGTTGGTTTGATTTCCATTTGATTCCAGCACCATTTTATTTTTTAATCAAATTGAACTAGGGATAAAACTTGAAATTTCTCTTAAATTAAAAATTTGGCCATATTTCGATTTTTTTTTTCAAATTTTGTAAGTTTTTATCTCCAAATCAAATTAAATTGGGGATAAACTTGAATTTTCTCTTAAATTAAAATTTTGGCCATATTTTGAATTTTTTTTTTTCAAAATTTTAAGTTTTTATCTCTAGATCTAATTAAATTAGGGATAAAACTTGAACTTTCTTTCCTAAACTAAAGTTTGGCTATACTTTATCACAAATTTTAATTAAACTTATGTCCTAAATTATGGTTCGATTAAATTGGGAATATCAGAGTAAGAATAAGTTACTTATGCTTTGATCCCAAACTTTATTTTTTTTTTTTTGAGATTTACCCACCCGTAGGTGTGCATAAATCTCGAAAATGGACATTTATTGAAGGGTTAATTTTTGGCCAATCATAAGTTGACACGTCATTTCCTAAATTAACGATGAAATTCCAAAACATTGAATTTTTTACCAGTTAGGAGTTGACGTGTGTCCCAAATTGAAATTGAAGATATAAATTGATAAATTCCGATTATGCCACGTAGTTTCATCATGATCTTTGGATAGAATAAAGTTAGTTCAATCCAATGTTATTACTTGGGCTAAAGTCCAATTGAACAAAAAAAAAACCCAAATCCAAATTAGGTCCAAGCTCAGCTAATTGGGCTCGAGGGTCAGACCCATGGACCAATCAAACCCATGTCTAACTAATTAGGCCCAAGGACTAGGCCCATGAATCAACCAAGCCCAAGCTCACGAAGCCCACCAGAAAGCTCTATGAATAGAAGCTCTTCATTTGTGGAAAATGTAATTATACATTCTTCTCTAATAACTAAAAGACTCCTAGACTCCTAAAGCTACACAATTCCTTGGAGACACAAGTCTTCCGAAGACACAAACTCTTCCAAGACCTTGACTTCAAGAACGTCACGTACTTCACTTCTTCAAGTTAAGCGCACACATTCAATGGGAGAGAATCAAGGGATCAAGTGTTAGAGATTGAACCAAAACACATCAAATCAACATCTATACCAACACAATCTCAAGTTCAACTCCACGAAACAAATTTTCTCTAGAAACCTCATGCGAACATAATATATTAAAATAATGAATATAGGAAAAGGGGAAAGGGAACAACAAATATTTAAACTTCAAGAAATGGTTAAAATATAAATTTAATTTTCAATTTTCATGTTTTGTCACTTCAAAAATTTCATGTGTTTCTCTTATAAATCTTTAAAATTTCGAAAATTGTGTTCTTTATGTCTAAAAAGTTTGACCATTTTTAACTTTACATTTAATAAATCCCTAAAGTTTCAATTTTGTATCAAATTGTAATAAAGAAAATGATATCTTACGATTCGAGGTCAAAAACATAACCAAAATAGTTAATAAAAACACAAATACAAAGACACATAGAAAAAAAACCTACAGGTCACAACTCAAGAAAAGATGTCTCAAAAAAAAAAGCCTACTTGAATTATCTTATTAAACACCCCCAAATCATTTACAATAATAGATGAAAATCTCAACATGCACAATTTGATTGACCATCAGAGGAGGATATAAGGTAGCTCTATGGTCACAATAATTGCTCTCTCTAAATATTATAAATAACAACATACTAGACAACTCTTCAGACTTTATGTCGTAATTGGTTGATTGCACTAAAATGACAAATTCAATCAAACTCAATATTGAATGAGAGATCCTATTGGAACACCTTCCCCACAATAATATCCCACCGAATAACATGAACAAAGTTCGAAATATCGAGGTCCTGATTATATGAAAATATCAACGTCGATGGGAATTTCAGGAAACTTTATGAAAATGGATGAAAATTGTTATAATTAGTGAATGAAATTTTGATTGTAGCTTAATTAGATTAAAATTGACCTTTTTTAATCATAATATCTATAAAAATAAGACAACATTTAGATGGAAATTGTAAATGTTTGTGTCAATGTTGATGTGAGAGCATAAATTAAAAAAATAAAAAAATAATTATAAACTAATATCAAATATCAATAATTAATTACAAATTGAGTTAAAAAATAAATATACCTTATTTTTCTCAAGTCGATTTCTTGGAAATGCATTTTAAAAGGTGGTTTAAAATTTTAAAAATAAATGCATTTACAAAAGAGAAAAAAAAAATAATGAGCTAGAGGATTACGTGTGAGAAAAAAAGAAAAATTATGAGATTTTTTTTTTTTTCTTTTTTTTTTTTTTTAAAAAAAAGAAAAACTTGAAAGAAGTTGTCCCACATAGGTGAGTCTGCAAACGAATAGAAGAAATTTTGCCTATAAATTGCTCTTCCCCAGCAGAATATCAGTGTTAGTTTGGGGTCCATAATCTTAGTATGGGCTCTTGCAATGGGCCTCAACATGACTTAAAAGTTGAAATATTATTATATTCCAAATTTCGTTTTAATTGTGCTGAAATATCGATAAATTTCGAAACGTCGAATAAATTAATAATAATTTATTATCCATTAGTAGATAACTATAATTAATTTATAATTATTTCTATTAGAATTCGATCTAAATTTGATTATCAAATACATATAAAAAAAAAATGAAATATAACTTTATTTGAAATATCTTTATTTTTAATCCTTATTTTCAAAATTTTGTTTTCTGATTCTTGATCAGATAAGCCTTTAAGAATCCATGAACTAGAATATAACCAAAATCGAAATAAAGAGACAAAAGCAATATTTTAATAACAAAAAGTTAATATGATGGTTACCTAATATTGTGTTCAAGGAAGGGCCCGGCACGTGGCCTTAATATGGGAGGCCGAATCAGAGATCACTCCCCGTCTTCGCCGAATATCGAACGGTCACGAATCTGCCACGTACATCTTGATCTATATCCGAACCGAACTCCTAACCTCATGGTTATCGCCAACTAAAAAGATCATTTGACGTCGGCAAGTTTCCTCCATGTCCTTTTGCCGGATCACCCATTTCACATCCAATTAAAAATTAATCTATTAACTAATTTCTCCATTGGTTTTATGATTTAACAAAATTAGTGCAGAAACACGTACACGTGCACTATTAACAGATTTAAAATAGGTCTAAAATAGTCCCAAAACTATAAAATTGGTTCTATGGGTCATTTTAATCCTTAAATTTTAAAAAAGTGCTTATTTTGATTCCTACCGTTAGAACCATGAAGTCATTTCTACCTTTAGATGATTTACATTTAAATGCGTTGGACAATATTAGGTAAAAAAATAGTTGAATATTGAGATTTCTTTTGGTGATAAGCATTGTACGGCTAAAATATTTTGTTCTCTTATGACATATTTAACCAGAAACAGGAAATATTAAAATATTTTAGAAACAGAGAAAAAAATGCTGAAAATGACATTAATTAAATCAATTTTAATGAAGAAAGCGAACAAGTGAATGATCCACTTGAATACTAGTAGTGTCTTTCTAACCAGACCGAAGGGACATATCAATGTTATGTCTCATGTAGTTCACCACCATATCTTGCTTGTTTCTCAACAAATTTATCCTCGTCAGACCATTTTCACCAGTGTTTTGTTGTCATTAAAATCCCACCAAAGCAAAAGGAAAAAAAAACCCAATCAATTAATCCCTATTTCTGTTATAAGGAAATAACAAAATTTGATGAATAAAGAAAACTCCATTTCTCACGAGCTTTTCGTAGTGCCCTCAAAATTAATGGCTCTCATTTACCAATATTTTAAAATAAAATGGGGTGGATCATAAAACAAAAATCTGAGACTCATTTATGAAAAATAAAATTAGTACCATTTGGAGAGTTGTAACCACGACGGAGGAGGGGTCATGAATTTCTCAACAATCTTGATGGAACAAGCACCGAATTCAATGGCGGCACTCATGGCTGGAGAAAAAAGAAGGGATGACGATTTACAAAGAAGAAGAGAGGGAGTGAGTAGAAACTATAAGTTACCTCATAATTCTGTTAAAATTAATTGAATCTTAATGGTTGGGACCAAAATAAGCTTCTTCTTTTCATTTTTTTCCCATTTTTTTCTTTTTTTAGTTGAGTACTAAAACAAATGTTTTTAAGAGTTTAAGGACCAAAATAAAACGAAGTTCATAGTTTAGGGAACAAAAGTAGGACTTAAACTGTTAAAATATAATGTTTTTAGTATGTCATAAATAAAATATTATAGGACTATTTTCAAATATAAGAAAATAAACTAAAATACTTATAAATATAATTAAATTTCATTGTCTATATACGATAGATCATGACAGATAGTAGTCTATCGCAATCTATCACAGATAGATGATGATATTTTATTATTATTCGTAAATATTTTCAATAGTTTTATTATTTAAAATAATTTTTCAATATTATATAGTCTTTCTTTTAATTATTATAAAATTTTAAAAGGTAGGGGACATTTGGATAAAGTTGAATGTATATAATATGATAAACATTTGATTTTGTTTTCTTTTCAGCAGATAAACATTTAACTTTTAAATATAGATAATGTAATTGTAATAAAGAAAACTAAAATTAATTTTAAAAAAAGTGATATTGGATAAATCAAATTTTGAAATGTGTAATAAATTTTTTGGAAAAGATGAGATATTTGATCGAACAATTTATATATAAACCGTATCTAATTAATGAGTTAACACAGATTTGACAAAACATCCCCCTTACAATTATTTAACTTAATTTTACAATTATGTAAGTTTAGAATTTAATTGTCCATTAAAATTATAATGGTACAATCAATATATTTTAAGTTGGTATATATAATTTGTTCATTCTTTTCTATTCTAATAATATATCTGTATGACAAATTACGAATGTGGATATATTATATAAATTTTTTTCCTAAGTCAATAAAAGGATTGTATAACAATTCATTCAAGAGTGAAATATAGTATTAAGGCCACTTGTCTGGAAAAGTAATAAATGAATGGTAATCTAAAATGTGGATCCCAATGAATTACGTTTGTTGTTATTTATCCATTTTTCGTACTTATACTGAAATGTGTGGTCCACTACTCAATCTGGAATAAAAAACGTAAATTGATTGACGAGCGATGGGTGATCAATTCGTTTGTGTTTCGAAACTACGTTATCGTGTACTATTATAGTATGAGAAGTATGAATCTATTACATTTACTGTTATTGTTATTGTTACTGTTACTGTTACTGTTATCATCATCGTTGTTGGTTAAACGATAATAGTAACAGTAAATATGACATATTCATAATTCTAAGTGAACTTAAATGTCATCAAAAGTAATTCGATAACATTTGCGATTATAGGCCATTACAATTGATCTACCAATGGAATATCATTATATTTACATCAAATTTCACTATGTATTGGTCAACGTGGCCTAAATGTGATAAGAATAAATTCGTTATCAACCAAGTTATTTTTAAAAACGTAAAAAAAAAAAAAAAAAAACTATAATACTGAATGATTACCAAATGGGACATTGGTGTTTAATTAGACATGACATTCAAAATTTATATACAACATATTCATTATTTGTTTATTTTTTAAATCAGAATTGTGAGAGATCTATTAGGCATGAAATTACATAATTGGTAATCTGTTAGATACAAAATTACAAGTTTGACAATCTACTGTACACAATATTTAAAATTAAATTTTAGAATAAAATAGAGATGCATCTCAAATTTCAAGACTAAATTTGTAATTTAACCATAAACATAATAACATATTACAATTTTAGATAAATAATTATCAAATTAATGAATTAACTTTAACAACTAAAACATACACGTATTTAAAAATTTAAGATGAACTTATTATGCCAATTCGAATATAGTTTAATGGTGTCAATGATCATTTCAAAAGTTGATAATTGATTCTCCACTCGATAATCGTTTAATTAAAAAAAGACACACTGAAAGTTTGCTTGTGATATTACAGGGCCCATTTGATATTTCAATTTTCTACTTCTTGTTCTTGTTTCTCATTTTTTGAGAAATGGACTTATTTGATAACTTATCATATTTCTTGTTTTTGAATTTCAAAAAATATTTCTAAGAACGGGGCCAAATTTGAGAAATTACAAAATTGAAGTTTCTTCTTATTTTTCTCTTTTTGCATAAAGTTGTTACTTATCAAAAAGGGAAAATTAAAAGGATATTGTCTTTTTAGAAACTATTTAGGAAAATATTGTTGTTTTCAAACTATTGGTAAAAATATTGTTGTTTTTTTATTTTTTTAAAAATAAGTCGAGGGTTGAAAAGTCGACCTACACAGGTCGAATTTTGAACCCTCGACCTTCCCCTTTCGTATTTTTTGTACGTCGAACTTTGAACCCTTGACCTTGCCCTAACATTATTATTGAGTCTGTTTAATTATCATTCCGGAGACCTTCCTCGTAATTATTTGATGTGGAGAGAACGAAAGACCTTCCTCATTCTAGAGACCTTCCTCATAACATTCATAATTATTTGATGTGTTAAAAATAATTTTGTATTAGGAGAGAACGAAAGAGGGAAGAGGAAGAGAGAGAGCAAGATATTGAGAGAGAGCGAAATATTGAGAGAGAGCGAGAGTTTCCAGGTTTTTTTCTTTTTAACTTGGGAGTTTCCAGCTTGATATGTTATTCTTTCTAACCCATTCATTGGTGCATATCTGGCACGAAGCTTCTTAACTTGGGAGTTTCCAGTTTTTTTCTTTTTTGGTCTGATTTTTTTTTGGAAACTTTATGAAGGGTGGTTTTTTCATCTCAAGTGATTTGATGTGGAGAGAACGAAAGACCTTCCTCATAACACTCATAATTATTTAATGTATTATAAATAATTTTGTATTGGGAGAGAATGAAAGGGAAGAGTAAGAGAGAGCGAGATCCTGAGAATGAGAGCGAGATGTTAGTGAGAGTGAGATATCTGTACAATTTTTTTTTCTTTATTTAATTCCCCATTCCCCATTCTTCTTTCTTTCTTCCTCCCTTTTTTTTTTAATTTTTCATTTTATAAAAAAAAGAAAAAAAAAACTCCATCAAAATCCTGGTACCAAATGTACAAAAGGAATCTAAAATCATTATTGTAAAATCTTTTAAACTATTGACCTCACTACTGTGATTAAAATTTTTTGTTCTTTATATCAATTAGTCTTATTTATAGACTTGCATGTGAAGGTTTTGAGTATTGATTTGATTTATTACGTTCCCAAATTATTATCTAAAATATGTAAATTTGAATATTGAAGTTTTTTTTACCTAACTTTTTAGATTTAGACTATCTGATGTTATTATTTATGTCAGTGACATTTAAAAGCTTCTATATCAAAATAATTACTATTCGTAATATATAATAGAATAAATTAAAAAAATAATATCTCATAAAAATGAAAAAATGTAAATTAAATATCTCATTTATATAAAAATAATTACAAAAATCAATGTGCCCTACAAGGCAGACGTCGTCGATTTCGAGCTGGTTGTCGTCGTCGACTTCGAACTTGAGGTTGCTCGGGTTCTTCTTGATGTTGCTCTGGTACCTCTGCAGGTGCTTCATAATATAAATATTCATACGCTCTCCACAACCTCGGCCATGTCTATGCACGTATGAAGACGAAGGACCAGCCTCTAAGTCATAATGTCCTGAACCAAATGCTAGCATCATCATCATCTTACTAACATAATCAGTTCATCAGACTAACCTCGTCAAACCCATCCTCTTCTCGAACAGGTCCTCTACGTCTAGGAGCTGGTGGAGGAACAATAGGTATATCGTACATATAATGAATTTTCTCCATATAGCTTTGGTTGTCACTACATATAGCAAGAACCTGGTTCGGATCATTCGCAACCTCATAGAGTCTACGGTTGTTCGATCTCTGTGAATTATAAAACAATTAGACAATATTTAAAATAAATTTAAATTAAAAATAATTAAATAATATTCATTTACCAGATGACCCACAGCTGCTCCCAGACGAGTGACGTAGCACCTTGTGATATTATTATACCAATGAATATATTCTGAAGTGACATCTATGTCAAATTGTTCAAGAGAAACCCCCACTACAATAAACCTTGCACGATAGTACCATCGCACTACCAAATGTGCAACTTTTTCGGATCAATCTCTAGTCTTTAGGTCAATATCATGCAGTACGGGTTCAGTATTACAAGGCGATGGGACATCCTGCTGAAAACCGAATTGTCTCATCACCTTGTCAAGAAGATGTCACTCACCAATGTGAAAACATATGAGAGGACTCATCGTCCGCCATATGTTTTGATCATTCGTACAAAAATTAGGTAGAGTATGCATAATAATCTTGTACGGCTCCCAAATAACCTGAAACACAAAATATTATATTAGAGAATATTAAAGACAAATACAATAAAAATGTGTATACAATAATTAATTAGGTTCAGTGTAATGTACCTGTTCAGGTTGAAGCAGATCAAACATTTATCTATACTGGCTGACTACATGTGTGGCTGTCCTAGTCACATAAAATTTGTCTCTCCACCTAAATTTTTAAATTGATAATTTAGAATTTAAATTAACTAGATTAGTGATATAAAAATTAAATTGAATTAAAACAACATATCAAGAACCGTTGGCTCGTCCAACTAACTGAGTGTCATTAACATGTAGCTGTGGAGCCATTGTTGGAAATCGCTCCCAAACCCATAGTTGCAAAAGTATGAAAGGCCCAGCTATCTCTCGAACCTTAGGTCTTGTTGCTTTGCATAGTTGTCTATAAAATCATGCCAAGCATTCTCTACCCCACGAATACCGCCCCACATCATGGAGGTTAGCTAACAGTGGCATGAACATCAAGTGAACAAAATGGCTTGATTTATCTGAAAACAGACTTCCACCCATCATTTGTAATATATATGCTTGCGCATATCTTATGACGGTTTCCTCGTTTGCATCATCTGTGAGCTGACGAAATTGTGTTCCTAACCATATTAGACTTAACCTTGATCCTTTAATCTTGTCGGCAGGTGGGGTCGCACCGAGGTACAATTGACAAACTTCTAACCAGTCATCGTACATCACTCCGGTGACCGGCTCACCGTCAACAGGTAACCCCAACAACACTTCTATGTCTTGTAGAGTGATAGTGCACTCTCCAACAGACATATGGAATGTATGCATCTTAGGCCTCAATCTCTCGACCAAGACTGTGATCAGATGCCAGTCCAACTGAATAAATACTAATCTAGCAACCCCATAGAATCCAGATGTGCGCAGTAGCGGTAGTATTCGAGGGTGGAGCGGGATAATGCACTAGAGAACTGCCTCTCGATGCCTACAAGATATTTCTCCAGTAGTACGATCTCGCCATACAACAGATGATCGTGAGCAAATTGTAAGAGAGAGCGAGATTGAAAGCGAGATTGTAGGAGAGAGCGAGATTGAAGGCGAGAGCGAGATTGAAAGCGAGACTGTTAAGGAGAGAGCGGCCCATGACTAATGCTCTTTACACATCAGGGATAAGCTTAGTCTAATTAATCCTATGCAATCATCCCATATCCTCAACATTTCTCATACATACGTTGTTAAAGGTTTAATTAATTTAACCATAAGAACTATCATTAATGGATGCTATGTTATCATAATTAGTACACTTTGAATTAACTCAAAATGTTACATATTTGTAAAGATAAATGTTTCAAATTCCATCTTTTATATAATTAAACTAAAAATAAGGTTTAGTTATGAAAGTTTACCACGCTCGAGAATGGACTTTCATCTACATGATTTACATACAAACAAAATAACCCAAAATTCTGAGAAAATAA
>NC_052349.1:4680470-4697895 GCF_009727055.1 Benincasa hispida | reverse complement strand
CCACTTATCTTCCTTATCGAGGGTTGAAGTTTCGACTTATGTATGTCAAGACTATACAAAATTAGCGAGATTTCCTTCTAGAGCGAGATCCTCATCACAAAATTAGCAAGATTTCCATGTATGTCGAACTTCAACCCTCGACAACCCTAAAGTGTTTCTTTGTTTGTCAAAACTTCAACCCTCGACAACCCTAATTTACGTATTGTTTCCAAGTTTTTCTTTGTTTGTTGAGTTCTCAACGTTCAACCTCTACATTAGTCGAATCTTTAACCCTCGACTTCTAGTCTCGAACTCTCAAAACAACGATATTTCTCTAATAAGTTTCAAAATAACAATATTTCTCTAATAAATTTTGAAAATAACAATATTAATATTAAACGTCTTATCAAAAATCATCCTTGGTTTGGTGGTAGGCATGCATGCCTTGACTTTTATTTCCACTTTTTGATCGTGTGTTCAAATTTTAGTTGACATTTTTTATTTCATATTTATTTTATTTCATTTCCATCTTATATATTTTATTCATTTTCTTTTTATTTTGGCCCTTTTTTTAAAAAAAAATTACTATATTTATACTTTATTTTAATATTAAATTTTAAATTTCCAATATTTAGATTTATATATTATTTTAATTTTCAATTTTCAAAATTTCTAGATTTATATATTATTTTAATTTTCAATTTTCAAAATTTCAATATATATATGTGTGTATGTGTATATTATTTTATATTTTAAATTTTACAATATGCATGTTTATATGTTATTTTAATTTCAATATTTAGTATATTTGAAACCAGTCAAAATTTTATAAAATATAAATTTTGTTCAATAAGACACCTATTTAGCTTAATTCTAATATTTTACAACCACAACATTTATATAATAATATAATTTACTTGGATTTGAGTTGACATCATAAATAATATTGATATAATATTGGAAAATATTTGAAAGATAAAACAATAACTGTATTCTTGTTGTTAATTTTGCATGGAGACTTATTCATATTTGATAATGTATATTTTTTTATAATTATTATTTTTATTTGATAATGTAAATATTTGATAATTATTTTTTATATTTTAATGTATGTTATATATTTTTATTTTACATAATTAAATTATATTTAAACTATAAAATAAGAAAAAAATTTAGAAAAAAAAAATACAAGAAACGAAAAACAAGAAATGGTTATCAAATAAGTTTCTGTTTCTAATTTTTTTTTAAGAAACAAAAAAAAAAAAAAATAGACCAAACATATTCTTATTTCTTGTTCCTAAAAAAAATAGGAAACAAGAAACCAGACAAAAAAAAGTGAGAGACGAACAGAAACGTTACTAAAAAGGCCCAAATGTCTATTTTGGTTTTATCTCAAATATTATAATCAATTATAGTTAAATTTTATGTCTACAAGTTTATGGTGGTTGGGTTCAACCAATGAATAAATTGTTAGTGATATAGTTACAAGTTTATAGTAATTAGGTTCAACAAATGAATTTGAAAGATAAAAGAAATTGAGTTGGTAGACATACTTATGAGTGATTTTAGCATGAATAAACTTATTTATATGGTTGATAAACTTTTATTTCAAAATAGAGATACTTGTCAATGAATGATAAGTAATCTTAGAAAAATCTAAATATATATTTAAGAGTGATTTCGGAAGGATCAAATTATTTTTTCTTTTCTAAAATTGTAATGTTTGACAATAATGAGCAAGTAATTTTCGGTCAATCACTTAAGATGATTTTCAAGTGATTTTTGTTAACTAGGTGATATAAATAGTTTTCTTTTTTCTCCCTATTTTTTCCCTCTTTAAAATATTTTACAATTATTATATCTAATTTTATTCCATTTCTTATTTTTTAAAAAATAATAACGTTGTCGTTTTTTTTTATCTCTCGAATAGTTTTTAACTATTTTTTGTTTTTCTTCTCTTTCTCGAGTGTTGTTTTTTTTAACCTCTTTCTTTATTTTTTTGTCCCCTACCCACCCATCCACTCTTTAAAGTTATTTTTCATCATTGTTTTTGTTATTTTCTCCAAAAGTTCTATATCTCTGTAACTTTATTTCTCTACCTTCAAATGTATAACTAGTTAGAGACTTAGTCTTTGTGATTAGGAAGGTTAGAGACCTTAAGGGGTTGGTTGATGTCTATAGCCTCTAAAGTTGTATTTATACTCAGCATACTAATTTGTATAATATGCTTGTGAAATACATTTCTAACATGGTATCAGAGCCCAACTATGGAGCCATCACCACTGTCCATTGGCCTCTGCTCATCTGTCTCAGATCCGACGACCCAGATCCAGACCTTATCTGCTTGTTCGTGCCTCGTCCCTACTCGTCTATCCCAAATCTGATGACTCAGATCCTGCTCTGTTTTTGTTTTGTGTAGATTCAGTGACTTAGATTTCAGATTCGTCTGCCTGTGCCTTTGTTTTTCATTTTCATCCACCCAAGCAAAAGCTCCGACCGGTCCCAAATCCACTGAGCACTCCAGAGTTGACCCACATCTAAGCGCTCGAGTTGTGTGTCAAGGACCCAGACCCAGATCCTTGCTCGACAAGCCAAATGGAGTCAGATCCAGCTGACTGAGTTAAGAAAACGAGCTGAACCGATCTTGTCCGAGCCATGAGCAGATTTGTTGTGTGCTGACTTAGCCGAGTCACTAAGCCAAGCAGAGCCGCCAAGCCACTTAGTCGAGCCGAGCCATTCTTATTCAATTGAGTTGAACAACCAAGATTCAGCTGAGCCGAGTCGCCAAGTCGTTTTAGTCGGGCCAAACCTGTTTTTTTCTTCTTTGTTTTTTTTCTCCTCAGTTGAGCCAAGCTCCCTTTGCCACCAAGTTGTATGGAGAAAGATCATGTGTTTCACCCTCTTAGTACTGTCCTTGATAGGACAAATTATCTTATCTGGGCCCATCAAATGAAGAGTTTTCTAATAGGATGTAAGTTGTGGCACATTGTCATCAAGGATATTCCTAAACTAGTCAAGATACTCACTGAAGATGATGATAAATTTATTGAAGGTTAGAGGATTGGGATAGTAAAAATCATCAGATCATCACTTGGCTCGGTAATACATCTGTATCTGCCATCCATGTTCAGTTTGATGCGTTTTATTATGCCAAAAGTTTATGGGATTTCCTGTCTACATGTTTTTAGTCTGTTGGATTAACTCATTTTTATCAACTGCCCAACACTTTTGTTGGTCTTAGTCATGAGAGTGGTCAATCTGTTAACGAATATCTAGTCATGTTTTAGCCAATTTGGACACAATTAGATCAAGCTAAAATCAGTGCCGATCATCTTCTTCTTATTAAGGTTCTTATGGGGCTTCGTTCAAATTCGTGCGGCTTTGCTACATTGCAATTCTCTTCCTCACTGAATACAACAATTTAGGAAATCTTGTTTGAGGAAAAACATCTTGGCATTGCTTCTTCCAGGCAATCTAAGGTAGTTCTTGCAAGCAGTCATTTGCTTGGTGCCTCTAGAGCCCTCTTCTATAAAAACTGTAAGCTTACTGGGCATAAATTTGTTGATTGTCCAAAAGTCGAGTGTAGATATTGTCACAAATGTGGACATATTCTGGATAGCCATCCCACATAACCACCTCGACCTCTAGGACATTCAAGACAAGACATGTTGGTAAGCCTAGTTCTACCTCTATTATTGCTATTGCCTCCTCTATTGATTCTGAACCTTCTCAGTCTAATTTTCAGTTAAGTGATTTGTAAGACTTATTTAAACAGGTGATTTCGTCCAATTCCTCTACCCTTGCGGTTTCTCCAGGTAATGGGTGGCTTCTTGATTCCGCATGTTGCAATCATATGACTTTTGATTTTTCCTTTCTGACAACACCCATACTTGTCAAATCCCTTGCTCCCATCTATGTTGCTAACAATAATTGTATGACCATATCCTATGTTGGATCCATTGACACTCCCACACTCTAACTTTCCAATACATATTATGTTCCAAACCTAACCTTTAATCTTACCTCAGTCAAACAATTGTGTGATCTTAGCTTAACAGTCTCTTTTTCTTCCATTGGGTGTTAGGTTCAGGATCCCCAGATGGGACAAATAGTTGGTGTGGGTCGCAAAGTGGGAAGATTGTTTGAACTTACATTATTTCAGCTGCCTGCTTTTTTTCTTTCTACTTCCGTCACTGACTCTGCTATATATCAGTGGCATCTTCGTCTTGGTCATGCTTCTCCTAACAAACTTCATCATTTGATTTCTGGAAGAAATTTGAATAATTTCTTCCAAGTTTATTCTCTTTGATTTTGTAAATTGAAAACTTGCTAAACAACTTGCATATCATTTTCTCGGTCTAATTCTAAAAGCAATCAGCCTTTTGACTTACTTCACTCTGACATTTCGGGTCCTGCTCCTACTTCTACTGTTACTGGGTATCGCTATGCTGTCCTGTTTATTGATGACTACTCTCGGTTTACCTAGATATATTTTCTTAAACATCGTTCTGCCTTGCCATAAATATATATTGATTTTACTAATATGGTTCACACTCAGTTCTCTCATACAATTAGAGCTCTTCGTACAGATAACACCTTGGAGTACAAAAACTTCATACTTCTTTCCTTTCTCACCAGTAAGGCACTCTTGTCCAACGCTCTTGTCCCTATACCTCTCAAAAGAATGGGCGAGCAGAACGTAAACATTGCCACATTATGGATACTGTTCAAATTCATCTCTTGTCTACCTCATGTCTTACCAAATTTTAGGGAGAGGCCGCCTTTATTTCTGTCTGCACAATCAATTGTCTCCCGTCGTCTGTCTTTCACAATGTTTCTCTTTTTAAATGTTTATACAGTACTTCTCCTGATTACTCTACCTTCAAAGTCTTTGGCCGTGCATGCATTGTCCTTCTCCATCCCCATGAACATACCAAATTAGAACAATGTGTGCGTCTTTGTTGCTTTCTTGGGTACGGAATTGAGCATAAGGTTTCCTCTGTTGGGATCCTCTTTCAAACAGATTTTGCATCTCTCGTCATGTCACTTTTTGGGAGCATACAATGTTTTCTATTCTCTTGACCTTTCATGCTTCTCTATTAGGTCCTCCTCTCTTTCTTCCTAATGAGTTTGTTGATCTTTTTCCTTCATTTGCACCTTCTCATGATGCTGAGCTTGAGCAATCTGAGCCCGTCTTTGTTGATCCCTATCTATCATCTATCTCACCTTTGGAGTTTGAACTTGCTTCTGATCCTGCTTTTCCTGTTCGACGCTCTACTCGGGTAAGGCACCTCCCACTCACCTTCGAGATTTTCATTATTTTTCCACTGCCAGTTCCTTGATTGAACCTACCTCTTTTCATGAGACGAATACTAACACCCTATGACAACAAGCTATGAGTGATGAACTCCAGGACTTAGACAAGATGCACATATGGGACTATGTTGACTTACCTCTTGGTAAGAAGCCTATTGGTTGCAAGTGGGTTTACAAGATCAAGACTTGCTCTGATGGTTCTATTGAACAATATAAAGCCCGACTGTGGCAAAAGGATACTCTTAAGAATATGAGATCAATTATGAAGAAACCTTTGCACCTGTGGCCCAGATGACATCCGTTCGGAGTCTCTTAGTTGTTGCTGCAGCCAAACAATGGTCTCTGTTTCAGATGGATATCAAGAATTCTTTCCTTAATGAGGCTTTATCTGAGGAAGTTTATGTATGCCCAGGAATCTCTTTGCCATCTTAGAAGATATGTCTTTTTTGTCGAGCATTGTATGAGTTGAAACAAGCCCCGCAGGCCTGGTTTGCAACCTTTAATTCCACCATTGTTCAGCTTGGGTTTGCATCGAGTCCTCATGAGACGAAAATTTTTACGTGTCAGATAAACCATGGTATTATTCTTCTTCTTCTATATATTGATGATATGATTATTACTGGAGATGATCCTCAGGCTATTTCTGATTTGGAACACTACCTTGGCGAACACTTTGAGATGAAGGATTTGGGGTCCCTTAGTTACTTTCTTGGTTTTGAGGTATCAATGAGCTCTGCAGGCTATTCATTGTCTCAAGTGAAATATGCTTCAGACTTATTGGTGCATTCTGGGATCACTGACTCTGCTACAACCCCGACACCACTCGATCCCAATGTTCACCTGACTCTATTTGATGGTGTTCCTCTTGAAGATTCCACTCTTTACCGTTAACTTGTTGGTAGCCTGATTTACCTAATAGTGACTCATCCCGACATTGCATATGTTGTTCACATTGTAAGTCAGTTCATGGCTACCCCTCTGAACCATTCATTTTACTATTGTTCTCTATATTCTTTGCTATGTTAAGTGGACTCTGGGACATGGCCTTTAGTTTTTATCCCAGTCATCCCTGGTTTTTTCCAGCTACTCTGACGTTGATTGGCTAGTGATCTTACTAATTGGCATTCTACTTTAGGTTATTGTTTTTACTTTGGTGATTCTCTTATTTCTTGGCGGAGTAAGAAATAGAGTGTTGTCTCTCGCTTGTGTACAGAGTCTGGATATCACGCCTTGGCTGATGCTATATTAGAGTTATTATAGCTCTGCCGACTTCTTGCTGATATAGGAGTTCCTTAGCTATTTGCCACTATCCTTCACTATGACAATCGTAGTGCCATCCAGATTGCTCACAATGATGTTTTTCATGAGCGCACCAAGGATATTAAAAATGATTGTTATTTTGTCCGAAATCATCTTCAGAGTAAAACTCTTCTTTTACGAGCTGTTTCTACTACTAAGCAACCTGCTGATATTTTCACCAAAGCTTTGGCCTCTGAGTGTTTCCTTCCGCTACTTGACAAACTTAAGTTGATTCCTACATTACCACCTTGTGTTTGAGGGAGGGTGTTAAATGTATAACTAGGTAGAGACTTAGTCTTTGTGGTTAGGAATGTTAGAGACTTTAGAGGGCTTGGTTGATGTCTATTCTTAGTCCCTGAAGTTGTATTTATTCTCAGCATACTGATTTATATATTATACTTGTAAAATACATTTCTAACACAAGAAATTATATATTTCTGTATGTAAATTTGATGTTAGAAATCTTTGGTTTTAGAAATAAATAATGTTGGTTGATATGTGCATCACTTAACTAACTAATATATTATATTTTCAATTTAAAGGTCAAATATTTAAATGCCTACATTTATTGCTGGGCAAATATTATTGAATTAATAAATAAGATAATTGGGATTGGACAACATCTTTAAATTAATCATTAAGTGTAGGACAATATTTAAAGAATTGCAAAATTAATAAAATTTATCAACAAATTTTTGGCATTATGTTATACATGTTAATACTTTGAGTCGAATTGCAAATACCCTAAAAAATATATATATGACCATTGTCATATACATTTCCAACTTGTCTTTCTATTCTATTTTATTTAAAAATTTAAATACTAAATAGTATTAAATTGAATTTCCTTTGCAATGCACACCGTCAATAATTATATTTAATTCAACACTCAAAAATATTAAATTTAATGGTAGAAATTTCAAAAGTTCATGGTATCATTATATATGCTAGCAAACCTACTATCAATAATGTACTAAAAAGGGTAAAAGAAAAACCTATTGTCAATAATTGTGGAACATTTTAATGTAACTAGACTTTTGAAGTTCTACGTAAAGCTTTGTTGAGGCAGTTGCGCTTTTGGATGGGCTTACGATAGTTGTTGTAAAGTAGCCAGGGATTCATTATTTATATAGGTGGAGACTAATTCCTTGATTCCTTGAAAATTGATCGATGACATTGATCATTTCAACTGGAAGCTTTTGTTGATGATATTCAAACTTGTCATTAAAGGCGCCTTGTCCATGGCTTCATTTTTAGTCCAAAGAACAAGAAATCTATGATTTGACTTCTCATGTTAGGAGGACCAACCGACATTTCAGAAGTTTGGATTGAAGAATTACCTTCTATGTATGACTGGTATAATTTGTTATACGTTTTTTCGTAAAAGAAAAAAAGAAAAGAAAAGAAAAGAAAGCTAGTGTGAATAAAGATTGAAGCTTAAAGCCAACATAATAGAAAATAGGATGAAAAAAAAACAAAGGTTGCTAGTAATTATCTACCATTTACTTAAAAGAAAAAAAATAAGACAAAAGATTAAAAAAAATAAAGGTTGCTAGCAGTTTGTAATGTTAAGTATTTTCTATTATCAATAAAGATGTTATTGACATTTATCCAATAAAACTGTTGTTGAATATGTAAATTGCACTTGTAAGGACTAAATCCAATAAACTAAAGATCCATAACTATTATATGAATACTTGAATTTTATGTGGCAACATAAAGATGGATCAAGTTCAAGTAAATAACCAAAACGGTCTATAGTATATGAATAATGTTGGGTGCCTTATTCTGGTAACACTATCGAATGTGGCTTACTCTATAGGTTTTATAATTGATTGTAAAGTGCTACAAATGAAGAGATCCTCATTCATTCATGTAGTGATATGAGGAGTAGGGGCGTCTTATGCAATGAGTTTGCATAAGATCGAATAAAAAAACAAGTCATTCTTACTTTATAACGTTGTTTACTGTTTAAGACTGACTGTTTCAAATCGATAACTTAGGTAATTCGACCTTAATCCTGAAATAACTATGAACTCCTATTTATTCTAGATTATCCTCAGATTTACATAGGTGATGGTTGACTCAACAACGCCGACTCAATAAGTCTCCCATTTCAGGAGAAAGACCAGGTAGATAGCTGGGGATATAAGGTGCAAGACGAAATTCACACCTACTCCTTGGGATAGAAGAGAGGTTATTCTCTTAAGTACTGAATCTAGATATTGACAAGAGGCCCCACCCTCTCATTGGCCTGAGAGGGACTTGGTTTAGTGATTGGATCACAAACCAATTGTTCATTAAAGGATCAGTGCCACTTAAGGAGCAAAATGTAATTTCGGGGGTAAAACAACATTTGACCCAGCCGTTATTACGAACAACATGTGAAGGGCCGACTTACTGATTATGATTAAATCAAGTGGACAAAAATATATCTACAGCGAGGAAAGTGCAGGTGTGTCTCGGTAGTTAAACGAATATTGATTAATTCGGTTTAAAGAGTTTAGCCAATTAATCTCAAATTGTTGGAGCTTATGATACGTAGGTCCATAAGATCTCTCTACTAGCTCATAAATCTTTGATTAGTATATTGAGTGAATTTGAAGCGTTCAAATTCAATTTGGGAATTTAATTTGAAGTGTTCAAATTTTAAAATAGGATTTGAATTTGAATTGTTCAATTTCAAATTAAGGTTTGGATAATTATATTCAATATAAGTAATGTTTAATTTATTGAAATTAAATGTAATTGGAGAGTTTATAAATATTTAAATGATGATTTAAATATTAATTACATAATAAGATTCATGTATGAATTAGTAGGGTGTACATCAAATCAACCAAAACTGACCGAATTAAGTTGGTCGGTCGGGGCTAGGGGTCGGTTGGTTGGTTTTCGATTTTTCGAAAATATTTGAAAACTGACCGCCCGACCAGCGTATATATATATATATATATTTTTAATTTTTTTAAAAAATAAGTATAAAAGCAATCACCAACCCAAGCCCAAGGCTACTATTTTAGTATTGATTCATTATTAATTTTTTATGTTGCCTAATTTTCAAACACATTACATGATTTATTTAAATTTTTTCATAAAAAAAATGTTGATTTAAAATTAAAAAAGTTACTAATTTTATTAACCTAACAATAACACAGTATCAATTCATCTTTCCTTTTCATTCACCTTGGCTTCTCTAAAAAAAAAAAAAAGAAAAGACCAAACCGACCGATCGACCGACGGTCGGACGAATTTCACATTTTTTTTTGTCATTTTCGACGTCAATTTTCTCCTAAAATCGACCCGACCGACCGATGTACACCCCTATGAATTAGGTGTTTAGTTAATTTAATATTTGATATTAAATTATTTTTAATTAATTATTTAAAAATTAAATTAAATTTTCAATTATCAAATTCAATTTAAGAAATTGAATTTTTATTTGATTAAATTTTTGAAATTTAATAAATAAAAGTTGAAAATGAAATTGAGATAATGGAAATTTACAAGCTTTTTGGTTGTGAGGTGGATTAGTCTCAAATCCAACACCTAGCCCACTTCCAAGTGCCAATGAAGTGGTTGTTTCATTGAGTGCTTGCATGAGTTGAAAGAATAAAAGCTTCAATTTTGGAAATTGAAGGTGTGGATGGATGTAGAATTTGTGAAATTAGAGAAACTCTCATCTCTTTCTAAAACACTCTTTGTTTCCTCATTCAATTCCCTTCAATTATGAGTTCCACCACTCAAATCCAATGTGGAGAATAGTAAGAAGACATTCTTGGTGGTCTATTGTTGACTTGAAGGTCAAATTCGTGGAGAACAAATATTAGTTTTGAAACCCTCTCTTTGAATAGTATTTTTCATGCATGCTTTTAGAACTCAAATTAATTATATTAGAGTGCTTATTGATTATGGTTACTTCCACTGTATGCTTGTACATTTCATTATATATATAATGCTCACACCTATTTCCTATTTAGATGCTAATATATTTTTATTTACATCCACCTTTTTTTTTTATTTCGGGTCTTTATTTGAGTATACACCTATTAAAATTATTACATGGTTGGCATTAAAATTATAAAGGCACTAAGCATGCGATCAAAGTGGCAAAAATGATAATTGGCATTGGACATTAAGCATGGGCATCTAACACCCATTTATAATATTTTATAATACTCCCCCTAAATGACTATATATATATATATATAATATATATATATATATAATAATGAAATATGTCTCGTTAAAACCTTATTAGGGAAAAATCCAATGGGAAAAAAGTCCCAATGAAGGAAAAATAGTACACATTTCATATAATCTAATAATCCTAAAAGAATATAATATATTTGTTGGAAGATTTTTATTAGAAGACAAGCCATATATTTCATGAATATGCTGAGTCATTGATCTTAATCATACACATTCTCGACTAGCCTGATGAATTGCAAGAATTTCAGTAAGATTCTAGGAAATAGTCATTATGGTCTGTTTCACTGATCGCCATGATATAACAGTTCCTTCACATGTGAATAGATAACCTGTTTGAGATTTAGTTTTGTGTGGATTAAATAAATATCCAGAATCTGCATAACCAACTAGATCAAAATTTGATTTATTTAAATAAAATAAACTCATATCAATCATTCCTTAGAGATAACGAAGTATATGCTTAATTTCGTTCCAATATCTTGCTAACAAATTTACTGAAAATGTAATATCTGGTCTTGTATTGTTAGCAAGAGGCATCAATTGCACTAAGATATCATACTTCAGATCAAAAAAGTTCTTCATTATTGTCTTGGGGTCAAAATATATCTTTCTTTATATCCAATGAACAGACTTCCATTGAAATATTTCATGGATGTGCTTTGTCCATGTAGAACCTTTTCAAAACTTTTCCTGTATAAGTTGACTGATGAACAAAGATTTCATCTGTTAAATGTTCAATTTGCAAACCAAGGCAAAATTTTATTTTTCTGTGATCTTTCATCTTAAATTCTTTCTTAAGATATTATATTGCCTTTTGATGCATTTTGTTTATGCGATGGATTAAGTACTATGCAATATCTTATAAACGCATTGTTTTACCTAGTAAGACCCAAGTATAAATCCAACTAGAATCTTGTGAGTTGATAACGGACAGAAATGCACGTTATCATAGTGCTAAGTTCTTAAACATTGTTGGATAGCGTTGATGAAATATGTTAAATTGCGTCCATTAAGCATAAATTCTATAATATTGCGGTCACACACGTCCAATGCATTAGAACAGTTGATCTTTATATTTTCGTGCAGAATATGTGTTAACGCAATGCAAAGATGGCGATCATAGGAATTCACTGGTCGAGCGCAACTTCACTGCAAGACTTTGCGTTGATCGTGCTCACAAACATTCACCCAAGAAGAATCGCCCAACTTGGTTAGCGCAACAAGGTGGACGCATCCGGGTGAAAGGATAATTAAGAGCGATGGGACAAAAAGCTGACAACAGTCGGATCCAAATTAAGTTGACAGCCGATAATGGTCACGAAGTACATTTAGCTTTATCGGTGACAATTATCCGGCGCATTAGTCAAGAATTAAAGCTGTCCCATCTGTACAACTGGAAGAGAGAAGCCGCCTTTCACTATTGATACCCTATAAATACCAAGTGCATTCTTCAAAAAAGGGGTTGATCGGTTGACGAGTTAACCAGTTGCTTCTGTTCATAGTTTTCTTTTCCATTTTACGGCGGAGCAAGAGAAGAGTGGTGGTGCCAGAGATCGCCCAGGGAAACTCGAGAGAGAACCTTGGGGCGTAAGAGCAGAGAGCGGGCTGACTCTCGCGAGAGTGAGAATATCTTTAGAGCACAAGTAGAAACAATGTAAACGCCTGGCAGCAAGAAATTGCTACTAGGCTTTTTACTATACTTGCATTGTTATTTTGTGCTTCATCTTCATATCTATTCAATGGAAGTTCTATTTCTACATCCGCTCACTCTCTTAATACGCATGAGTAGCTAAACTAGTTGAATGGGTTGAGAAGAACTAAGCTAACATTACCTAGGAAGTGTATTGCTTATGATTGTCTTGTTTTATGCTGTGCACAATACCCTTTAGAGTTACTCGAGAGATAATCTAAAGAAAAAACCTAATGTCTGAAGAGAGCTAGGTTAGAATTTAGACTCGAAAGAGCAAGATTAAGCTTGCATAAACAAGAGATAAGGACTTAGAGATAAGCTCTATTTGTCAACTTGCATCGCATGCATCCTAGGAATGGGAATGATATTATGTGGTCGCATATTTGTGTGAATGTCATGTTGTCATCGCATAAATAGAGTTAGAGGTTTATGTGTAAACCCTTTAGACTTATCGCATATTTATCACATGCATTCTAGCCTTAGAAACCGTAGCATTCACGCCAAGAGGTGGTTTATTATTGTATGCTTGTTGCATGATCGCAAAGCATGAACGCATTCTAGGGAGTGTTAGTCGGAACTTTTCTCAACCCGTTCGTCGCATATTCATCGTATTTCCCATTTTCCAACTCTTTTCAAACTACCGCCGCATTCGTTATTTATTTTTTTCAATGTAAACAACAAACCCAATGATTTATTTATTTAACTGGTTACCACAAGTCTTCATAAAAATCACCAACGCAACTATTTTTACAAGTCTCTGTGTTCGACCCTGGACTTACCAGGAAACTCAGAGGAATTTACACTTGAATTCCGCTGGGGAAACTTGAGTGCACAACGCAATTCCATCAACGCATATCATCCATATTTTCACTTAATAAAACAACGCATCATGAGTCCAGGGTCAAACTCAAGGATTGTATTCTATTAATGCATTGTTTCGATCTTGATGCGAACTGTTTATTAAATATGCAATGAGTTTGATCCTATTCTATCGCTAAAATAAGTAGTGGTGGATGCGATGGGAATCACAATCGTAAGTAAAATAGTCTACGCGAAGAGATATAGATTTCAAATGAATAAAGATGGGGTTGAGAAAAATGTTCACTAAAGATTGCTAAATATTTGTGTAAATTATGCGTTCAAGCAAATCAATCGAAAATCATAACCTACACTTCTCAGTGTATTCAGCCACCTTATCCTATTTCTAGGATGCATGCGATGAGTATTTGATGCAAAAGATGTCTCTTTATTTCTAGAGATAATCTCTTCTTGTTTTATGCGGTCTAAATCCTTAGCTTTTTCAAACATAGACTCATTCTATTTAGAATAATCTTTTGATTTTTCAAATAGTTTATAAAGCATACATGAAACAAGTTGAACACATGATTAAGCTTTACTAGTTCATGTTAATTGCATTGTTTCTCAATCCATAAGGAAATTAATTGCTCATGGTTAACGATGGAGAGATGGATAAATAAAATACTATAATGCATTCAAATTGATAAAATAAGTTTTTCAATGTTTTACACAATATAAATAAGAATAATAGCATAAAAAAAGAGATAGAGATAGAATATCAAGTTGTGGGGTGTAATTCCTTGCTTCTTCTAGCTCTGTAGATGACTGCTTTGCTAGATTGTTCTGAAGGTGAAATCTTCCTTTTGTTTTTCGGAAGAAATCTTGAGCTTTCACTCAAGATTTCATGAGGGCTCGAAGGGAAGTGTTTATGAAGTGAGAAATTATGCAGAGTTTCCTCCAATGTCTTTGCTATATTTGCATTGAAATCTCGTTGAGTATTTATAGGTGTTAAGGGGCACTTCTTCATCTTTCACTAATGATTGTACTGAAGGAACGCTTATTCAAGAGTACCTACGAGCAGAAGCGGATCTTTCCAATTTATTGTGACAGAATTACTGCAAATACATTCAAACATACTTTTATAATGCTAAAGGGATCAAGAAATCATACCAGATGAAGATTTCTTCTTCACAGCGAGTCTGAAGCCCAACCGTCTACCTCGAACAGTCACCACTCGGACAAAAGGAAACGGAGAAGACAACACCACTTACAGCCCTCAGTATTCTTGGAGTGAGAATCCAAAGTGTGGGTTTCGTTCAGATTTGGTAGATGGAAAGAAGAATAACGACTGTACACAACGATCAAGCAAGTGGAAGATGCGGTCATCTATCACATAGACAATATGCTTGATCGTTTAGGTAAAGTATATGATCGTGTAGTAAAAGTAAGTGATCGTCTAAACAATCGTGTAGGAAAAGGTAAACGATCGTCCAAATGATCGTGTAGGAAAAGGGTGAGTGATCGTCCAAACGATCGCATATGAAAAACTAAGCGATCGTCTATAGGATCGTTTAGTAAATATCAAGAGCTAAACGATCGCTTAGGAAAAAGGTAAATGATTGTTTAGATAATAGTGCACGATGGTATAATCGGTATTCGATCGCTTAGCAATATCGTATATGTAAGCGATCGTGCAGTCACTGTCGTATAGGCACCAATTTTCTAAACGATGACCCCTCCACCTGGGTATAACCGTTTGCCACAAGTTCAAGAACTTGAAGGTTTGCACCTTCCATCAGCACCCCATTTGCGCTTGTAGATCCATTTATAACCTATAGTGTCTTACCCCATCAAGTTGATCTATAAGATCCTTACCAAGTTGAAGTATTATCGACTCCATCTCGAGATTCATGACTTTGACCCATTCATCCTGGTCAACATCCTCCATTGCCTATTTATAGACAATGGGATCCTCAACTTCATCATGTATCACCATAGGTAGGATTTCTTGTGAAACCCAGATAGCGATCAGGCGGGTTGTCAGCCCTTCAACCCTTACATCACGAGGAGTTCTCCCTCAACTCTTGAGGTGGAACGACCTAACACCCCCAGATAACTATCTCAACACATTTGGTTGATGAAGGCAGGTCTCTTTACAATTTTGTTGAAGCTTCAGTAGTTTCTTCGGAAAAGCTCACTTAACATAACTTTAACAACGTGGATATGCTCCCTGATTATGACCTCCTCCAGGAAAGAGCGTTTCGTGGAACAAACACCCTTGTTTTTGGACAGATCAAAAAAGTAACCTCCTTGTGTACCTTTGGGGTAGGCCTACAAAGAGGCATAAACCTCGATCATGATTCCAAACTTCTTGGGATTTTCCTTAAGCCCATGTGCTGGGCAACCCCATATGCGGAAGCGACGTAGACTAGCTTTACGCCCGTTTCCACAACTCCAGAGGTATTCTTGCACACACTCTTAGAAGGAAACACAATTGAGAATGTATATCGTAGTATCCACTACGAAACCTTAAAACGAGTCCGATAAGGAAGCGTAACTCATCATCGAACGAACCCATGTCCAAAAGGTTCTGGAGAAATTTGTTGGCATTTAGATTGAGTTACGAAAATTTAAACATATTCTATGTTATGGAGGGAACTTACGGCTAAAGGTCTTAGCACATACAAGTTTATTTTTCAGTTAGTTGTACAAATTTCAACATCATTTCTTTACGAATAAAACGCTTTATTCAATTTAAAAGAAATAGTGTAATTGTATTGTAACATACACTTTACAGAAATAAGGTTTTCTTTATAGTTCAGAACTACAAAGACATGTTTTATATAAGAACTTTATTATGTAAAGTAAACTGGATGTCTCCCACTGCCACAGTTGAGATGGCGTGTCGGTACCTACTCGCAACGTCATCTCACCAGCCTCCACTGTCGCCAGGATCTAATCCCCTTTTCTGCCTTTGGCATTAGCCATGACAACCTTATTTTTCCTCTAGATATGAGAGTAATTCTTCTTCAGTGTCTGTCCTGGTTTACAGTGGAAACATTTTCCTTTTCCAACCGACGGTGGATGCTTCTTCTGGGTGACAGGTGGTGGTTAGCAGGTGCATTCCCTTCACCTTTACCACCCTTCTTCTTCTTCCCCTTTTTAGAGTTAGAAGTTGAAGGTGCAGACTTTGTTCCTGAGGTCGAACCTCGATAGAACTTTTTAAAGGCGAGAAACAACATTTGCCTCACCTCCTTTTTTTCTCCTTACTTTTTCAGCAAGGATTGGTAAGTCTTTGAACTTTTTGAAGAGAGTGGTAAGGGAGTAGTCCCACTTTGTTAAGAACCGTATATGTTGACAAGTGGAGGAAGCTCTCTGACAATGAATGCAGGATAATGCTAACCTGACTGCCCTCATCGATTTTAGACCCATTCATCTCCACCACGTTAAAGTGATCATCATTTGCAGTACGTGTTCATAAAAAAAGGTGCCTTCTCCATTTTGAAGTTGAAGATGCATTTCCAGAGCCTCATGCTTGAGTTGTTCAGACGGCTGTCCGAACATTCCACGTAGGGACTCCATGATCTCACGTTCTGAGACCATGAACTCGTGTTTCTTAGCCAAACACGTCACTTTGGCTAGAATATAAGCTCGGGTCTTCTCGTTTGCCCGTCCACAGCTCGTACGCCGTCCAAACATTTCGAGTAGCGTTCTGAGGTGAATAGGAGGACTGTCACACCCGCCCCCAGACTACCTTTCTCAGCCTGGAAGAGGACTGCGGATTGCAGCAGTTATTAACACCTTGAGCTGACACTTACTGCCTAATGATTTCTTGCGGAAAACTCTGATACCATACTATAACTTATACACAGTGGAATGATTAAGTCAAGGAGATAAACTATAATGGATTAAGTAAGCCCATCTTTTATTATGATAGTGATATAACGTTTATACAAGTTAAGACTTAACAACAAAGTTTTACAACAATAACTACAAAAACTCTCCGGAAGGTGTAATTGGGGCACATGGCAGACCTTGACCTTAAGCAGTACCCTGGAACTCCTCATCTTCTGCTACTTGGGGGGGGGGGGGGGGGGGAATTAAGAAAATATTTTGAATATGGTGGAAGCT
>NC_052349.1:4651385-4680445 GCF_009727055.1 Benincasa hispida | reverse complement strand
ACTATCATTTTCACAGTATCCAGCACACCGAGATCAACAACACCGTCTGCTATTTATAATGCACTCATCTGTTATTTAGAACGAAAAGGCGACTTCCCATTTCCTTTATAACCATCCATGAATGTGATCTTATCACATTTATAACTTATAAATTAATATCAAATATTAATTATAATATTTGTCCTATATAAATCATATTTATATCCAATTTCCTCCAAATTAATGTATCTCATACATAAAGTTAATTATATCATATTTAATTAACTCGTTCAATTATATCATATATAATCGAACTCCCTCTTGTCAATTTTGAACATTTTAAATTGACCCAAAAACTGACTCTCAAACTGTATACAAGCTACCAAGGGGACTTTATATGACCTATGGCTTGAAGCTCCAACGGTACGTGAATAGCTGACTAAACCCTTTAGTCACGATATCCACCATCCGTTAAATTGCCAGGTATTCCATTAAAGACCGATAGTTGAATCTTCTTGCCATAGATATATTTTTATGTCCATTGGATATAACCAATCATCAGTACGATGACTCCTCACAGATGCTCGTAAATTATAGCAGGCCAATTATCGTTTTGCCCCTGTAATTACAATCTTCCTCCTTTTAAGTACCACTGATCTCTCTAATGTACAATACACTATAGTCTAATATGTGTGAACACCTCTCGGGCCATGAGAAGGTGCATGGCACTATATCATTCAAGCCCTGGAATCAGCCCTTAAGGGAGCTATCTATCTACTTACCCTGCCTTGAGGAAGGATGAATTCATCTTGTATAGCTGAGTTCCCAGCTCCCAAATCAGATGAATCCTCAAAATGGTAGGTTTGAGTCGGCGTTCTGGCCACTCGCACCCATGCAAATCAAAGGACCGCCCTCAATGGCAGGAGTTCCCAACTCACTCAGGATTGAGGTCATGTTACCTATGGACATCCTAGCGAAGCGAAGTCTCAGTAATCTTCCTCCTTAAGTACCACTGATCTCTCTAATGTACAATACACTATAGTCCTAATATGTGTGAACACCTCTCGGGCCATGAGAAGGTGCATGGCACTATATCATTCAAGCCCTGGAATCAGCCCTTAAGGGAGCTATCTATCTACTTACCCTGCCTTGAGGAAGGAGTGAATTCCATCTTGTATAGCTGAGTTTCCAAGCTCCCAAATCAGATGAATCCTCAAAATGGTAGGTTTGAGTCGGCGTTCTGGCCACTCGCACCCATGCAAATCAAAGGACCGCCCTCAATGGCAGGAGTTCCCAACTCACTCAGGATTGAGGTCATGTTACTATGGACATCCTAGCGAAGCGAAGTCTCAGTTAATGAACGGTGTATATAATCAAGATGTTACATTCGTGGTCTGGTCTTATACAAACTCTTTGTATAGGACGCCCCCGCTCGCATGTCCCCTACATGAATGATTAAGATCAGATTCATCTGTGACAAGTCACAACACTTTGTGACCATTCCACAAGCGGGCCACATCCGTACCGTTACCAGGATTAAGGTTTCCCTCCTATATGTATATACTACAAACCATTTTGGTTATCACTGAAAGACATAATCCACATGTATGTCACCACATACATGCTTAAGTTACATACAGATAACCAGGGATATTAAGTTTATTAATTTGTGGTTAAAAAATCTAAATATACAAAGTCAAGTAGTGAAGTAAATATATTTTAATATTATACATTACAAAAGTTGTTTACAAAACTACTGGATACGAGACTTTAGGGCAAAACCCAACAATCTCCACTTGTCCTCAAAGCGAAGTGGGGAGTACAAGTAAACAGGCCCAAACAATAAATTAGAGCATAAAAACCCAGTGCAACAAAATCTCCCATTGCCCTAGTCCAGTCGCGGGCGGTCCTGTAGACCCATGCTCTGATTGTTGACTCTCAAACACTAGAGCCATGAAAGCCTTCATAAACGAATCAAACAACGTTTTTCTCTGAGGCGATCTTCATGACAATCACTTACCTCGATGCACTATCATGCGGATCGACTTTAACATGGCAACAGGTGAGAAGTCTCCTCATAGTCGACTCCCTCCACCTGGGTATAACCGTTTGCCACAAGTCAAGACTTGAAGGTTTGCACTTCCCATCAGCACCCATTTGCGCTTGTAGATCCATTTATAACCTATAGGTCTTACCCCATCAAGTTGATCTATAAGATCCTATACCAAGTTGAAGTATATCGACCTCCATCTCGAGATTCATGACTTTGACCATTCATCCTGGTCAACATCCTCCATTGCCTAATTTATAGGACAATGGATCCTCAACTTCATCATGTATCACCATAGGTAGGATTTTTGTGAGCTACTAAGCCCAGTGAGTGATTCTTTTAAGATAGAAATCACTTCGAAAATCATCATTTTTGGGAAATCAATCACATGCCAATACTCGCATTATAACTCATGCACAGTCAAAGATATAATCATGTAATCAGTAATCTTTATCCCCAAAGCTACACGTAGCATGCATATCATATCATCAATCAATACAATCATCTATAGAAACCTTCCTATGACCCCAATTCCCGCCAATGTGCACATCGACTATTTTATTTATCCCGCTAGCAATGCTTAGGTACTTGACCATATTTCCCGCCGATCGTCATCGACTATTATTTTTCGCCAACCGAAGCCGATCAATATTTCCCACCAAGCACCTTTTGTTAAGCATGCTAACCACATCCCGAGCATAATCGCAGTTTCCATAGTCATTACACAAACAATATCATGGCAATCATTCTATCATCAAAAGCATGGATTTTGCATTTACATATGCATATAATCCTATATCGTAGTATAAAGTTAAGTAAATACTCATAATATGCATTGATATACTAAAGTTGTATAACATTCAGCATACGTACCAAAGTTATATAATACTCATAATATATCAAAGTTATATGACAATCACAGTACATATCCAAGCTACAATAACACTCCTACTATGCATTTATTTATCAAAGCAACCTAACACTCACGACATATCGAAACTATAACACTATAACATTCACACTATATGTTAATTATCAAAGCTATAACACTCATCTTAAATGCTTAGGAGCCTTTCTAATAGTTCCCTTTTCTACCTCAGGCTCCCTTATTTTGAGATATTTCCTTCTACAAAACTATTCTAAAATGTCTCAAAAATCTTACCATAAAATATTAGCTCATAACTCTTCATGTTGTAGCCAGAATCATCCAAACATCAAGACTGGCCTAGCTTACCCAAAAGCTCGACCCCTCTGTCTTTTTCTCATTCTCCAGCCAAATTCCTTAGAGCTTTTTCTCTGGATGCCTCACCATGAACACTAGACTATATTATCTTTCAGATGGCTTTGGAATTACATCAAACGCTCGAGTAGATTGGGAGATATCCTCGTCTCAAGTTGATGCATTCTCCTCCACCCTTACTGTCCAATGCACTCTACTCTCCCTCTCTTTTTATGAATTTTATGATTTGTGATTTGAAAATGAAATCCCAAAGGCTCTATTTATGGGCGTCCAAACCTCTTATGGTGTTGACACCAACTACTTGGTTGCATGGCCAAGTGGTTACTTCTCCCCTCATCAACACAAACTTACCTCACTTTGGCTCAAGATGTTCTTTCCATACGCATCCATCACAATTTCTTAGGGTTTATGAATTTCTCTTAATAAGACACCTAATTTTGGTTGACATTGGCCCTTGCATCTTTAATCTTTGTTTGTATTTAATTTAGGGTTTTCAATGCATAATCTATAAGATCGTGGCCAAATTCAACGCATAAATGCCCGACCGTTCGATGCACAGGCGGTTTCCTTCGATTACGTGGGCGTGACATTCGAATGAGATGTTCAGGTTGCTCTCGCTCTCTCTCTCTCTCCCACTTTCTCGCTGGTCTCGGTCTTTCCACTCTCGCTCTCTCCCACTTTCTCGCTCACAATCTCGCTCTCTCCACTCTCGCTCTCTCCAACTTTCTCACTCAAACTCTCGCTCTCTCCCACTTTCTCGCTCACAATCTCGCTCTCTCCACTCTTGCTCTCTCCAAATTTCTCGCTCAAACTCTCGCTCAAACCGCTCTCTCCAATCTCATTCTTTCCAATCTCGCTCTCTCCCATTTCCTCTCCCATTTTCTCTCCAATCTCGTTAGCTACTGTGAATATGGTTTATCTCCATGCAACTTCCACACGAATTTTCCCAAATAATTTTCTATATTTTCCTCAGTTCTTCAATCCTTTCTTCACTATTCAAGATTTAAGTCTTCAAGGTTTTCTCTTCTTTTTATCCTTTTAGGGTCTTTTCTACTCGTACTCCAAGATCAAATATGGTTATCATAACTATAATACCTAACCATTATAGTTTACATTCACTCTTACTAATTGTTGATCCATAAAAGGTGACAATTACTACTGTTATTATGACAATTGTAAAATTATTAGATTATTTACATAACATAGGATTTAACTTTCTCCTAATTAACCCCTTAATCACTTACTTAAGTAGGAAAATGGAGATCCGAGTTTCACAAGGACATTTCTCCATAAGGACAAACTTGAGATCCTCGATGATGAGTATCGTCGTGAGCATATGATTCCAACTTGAATAGTCTAGGTCATTCAGTTTTTCGACGCTTAGTAAATTGATAGTGGCTGAAGCCATTAAAAACGTTGCTGGAAAAAAAAATGAATAACCTTTTATAAGACTTTGCAAAAACCACATTTTAATTAAACAATTAATTTTTAGCAAAACAGATTCCAAGTACCCTAAGTGAAAAGACTTCTATTTTGCAATGATGCCCCAATAAGGTAGGACAAACGTCACCAGTGGGGTGATCGGATGGCCCTTCACTGGGATGAGACATTCTCAACCATTAGACAGAATCAACTCTTGGAACTAAATCTAATAGCCACTATTTATTTGGTCCAAAACTATTAACCTTTAACAATTTCGCATAAGGGAGACCCCGGGATATGTTGTCGCACTTCCCGCTCCCACTTACTATGAACACTCTCTCCATCCACCTTGATATTGACCTACCCAAACACCATCCGTGGGGGGACACACCAAAGGTGCCTCGAGATCGAGGGTAGATCTCACTGTATGGACTATGAGGGAGAAACGCGAGAGGTGAAAATGAGGCATCAAATGCCTCTTAAGAATCCTTCCCACTGAATTTCTACTTAGGGGTTTATTACCTAGGAAAAATCGGCATTTGATTATGATCTAAGTCATTTATAAAGCTTTGTTCAAAAATAACTTTTATCTTTGAACTAAAATAAAAAAATATATCCAGGTAGTTACATTAAACTCTTTAATGAACTGGCCTTAGTTTGATGCATGCATCAAAATCTATTCAAGTTACCTTTTCCAAGTTATGTTCCTAGGTAGGGGTGTTCCGTCATCTTAAATACCCCAGCCTTAGAACAGAAACTCGACCTTCGGACAAAAGGTCTACTATAGTAGACTTTACTACATATAATTCTTTACTAATTATTTTAGTTCTAATTTCATTTTTTAAACCATTTATAAAATAAACAACTAAAACATCATCCCCATTATAACGAAGTATTTATAACGTTATAAATATAACGTTAAAAAGAAATAAAAAATAAATAAATATACATAAATATAACTCCTTATATTATACTGATGCATGAGGCATGCATTTATGTAAAATTAAAACATGTTTCTCTTAAATTTATAACACTTTATAATAAAGAAAATATGCATGACTTAAGGTTGGGGTTTATTCGATATGTGCATACCATATGGACATATTAAGGAAAACATACATCGCAGTGTAATAAATTAAAGATTTAATGCGACCGGGAGTGTAGCCTTTACAAACCGGAATGAAAATAAAATCCCTATCTATTAACATTTTCATCGAGCAACCGTTCACAGGGCGAAACCGAGTCTTGAACTGCCAAAGGACTCCATCGTGTAGTAATGCCGTAGGTCAGGCGTCGGTCCGACACAAACTAGATGATTGGGAGCAAATTAACGCATCGCGCTAGACGGACAATGAGGCAACGAAGCTTGATTCATGCTGGTGCGATTGCTCAATGCAGTGACAGGTAAACGATTTACCTTGTGTTATTAAGTGATCGTTTAGTTATGTTACCTAAGCCGCATGAAAGCTTTGCTACCTCAAAACGTATTGTCTAGGGCGATCACTTTTAACGCTGTGGCGTCAGGTAAACGATTTACCTTGCGTACTAAGCGATCGTTTAGTCAGTTATTAACCAATGAAGCTTGCTGACCAAAACGATCATCTATGCGATCACTTAACGTGACATCAGGTAAACGATTTACCTTGCGATATTAAGTGATCATTTAGCGATTAAGCTTGTTGACTAAAACGACCATCAAGTGCGCGCACGCATTAAGCGATACGTGAGCATCACATTGTCTACACGACCCTATACTCAGTGATCGCGTAACTGATCTTCGACACGATGTGATCAACCCTTGATCGCTTACCTGATCGTCTACACAATGCGATCATCAGTGATCGCGTACCCCATCGACTGCATGATGTGATCAATACTTGATCGCATACCCCATCGTTTAACAGATGCAATCAACAGTGATCGCGTACCCATCGTCTGCATGATGGGATCAACACTTGATCGCATACCCGATCATCTACACAATGCGATCAACAACAATCGTGTACCCCATCATTTGCATGATGCGATCAACAGCGATCGTGTTCTCTATCGACTACACGATGCGATCAACACTTGATCGTCTCATTCCTTGAAGAACCGCAACGCTTGTTCCGATCTTCTTCACAAACGACTCAAAACTCAAATAGACTTTGAATACAGACTCGATAATGATTACTAATGCCCAAAAAACGCATAGGCCTTTACAAACAACCGTAAATGTAAAAGCATTAAATCAAACTGAGGCTAACATCCACGAAAACATCCATAAATCCGCACATCCACAGCAATTTAACGATTCAACAGTGTTGAAATGCACCCACCAAGAACGTATTTGCAATTCTTTGCAGCAATGAATTGGAATATCAGAAGACCGAGTGCTCTGATACCAATTGAAGGAACTCTTGTTCAAGAATACCTACGAGTGGAAGCGGATCTTTCCAATTCATTGTGACTGAATTACCGCATATACATTCAAACATAGTTTCATAATGCTAAAGGGATTAAGAAATCATACCAGATGAAGATTTCTTCTTCACAACGAGTCTGAAGCCCAACTGTCTACCTCGAACAGTCACCACTCGGACAGAAGGAAACGGAGAAGNCTTCACAACGAGTCTGAAGCCCAACTGTCTACCTCGAACAGTCACCACTCGGACAGAAGGAAACGGAGAAGACAACACCACTCAGAGCCCTCAGTATTCTTGGAGTGAGAATCCAAAGTGTGGGCTTCGTTCGGATTTGGTAGAGGGAAGGAGGAATAGTGACCGTACAAAATGATCAAGCAAGTGAGAGATGCGGTTGTCTATCGCATATAAAATATGCTTGATTGTCTAGGTAAAGTATACGATCATGTAGTAAAAGTAAGCGATCGTCTAAACGATCGTGTAGGAAAAGGTAAAGATTGTCCAAACGATTGTGTAGGAAAAGGGTGAGCGATCATCCAAACGATCACGTAGGAAAAACTAAGCTATCGTTTAATAAATATTGGGAGCTAAACGATGACTTAGGAAAAAGCTAAACAGTCGTTTAGATAATAGCGTGTGTTAGTGTAATCGATATGCGATCGCTTAGCAATATCGTATATGTAAGCGATTGTGCAGTCACTATCGTATAGGCACTGATTTTCTAAACGATGACATTATCTTTTTCACAATATCTGCGCACATCGAGATCAACACACCGTCTGCTATTTATAATTCACTCATCTATTATTTAGAATGAAAAGACTGATAATGGGCAGAAATGCACGTTATTACAGTGCTAAAGTATAAAACAATGCAGGGTTGTGATGATAAAAATATACAATTTTGCGTCCAAAAGCATTAAGTTCACAACATTGTGATCGCATGCGTCCATTGCATAAAAACAGTTAACTTATGTATTTTTGTGCAGAAAATGCGTTGACGAAAGGCAGAAAATGCGATCCAAAGAAATCAACGGTCGAGTGCATGAAGAGATTGCGTTAACATAAGGCTATGCGATCATTTGCACTAGTGAATATTTGCTCGAGAAGGTTGCTGCATAGAGCCGACCATCTTGGAGGGCACATCTAGATGAAAAGCGTAATAAATCACGATGGGACAAAAAGCTTATGACTGTCGATTCCGAATTAAGTTGACAAGCCATTAACGATTTACTGTAGCAAGTACACTCAACTTTTCGGTGACAAATATTCGGCGCATCAGACGACCGCAAGGTGTGTTACTTGTGGTGAAGGACACGCAATGGAGGAATGCCCGCAAAACCCATAGTCAATTTATTTTGTGAAAAATAACCCATTTTCTAACACGTACAACCCTGGGTGGAGAAACCACCCCAACTTTGCGTGAAAAAATCAGCAGCAAAATTTTCAATTAGTGGCGTAAAAAGAAGGGCCACCCGGATTTTTCCCGCGAAACAACGGTCAGACGAGTAATCAAGCCAACAGTTCGCAGGCGCCACAATCTTCCTCTTTGGAAAGTTTGTTGAAGCAATATATTGAACAGAACAAAACTGTGCTTCAAAACCAAGTGACGCGTATGCCAGAATAAGCATATGAGAAGAAATAATAAGGACAAGTTGAAACGGAAAAAAAAAAAAAGTGGAACTCAAGAACAAACAGGCAAGGGCGCCTGCCGAGTTCCCAATTAGTAACTCCTGACGCAAGGCCCAGGAGGATACTGGTAGACAATCAAGCCTGACATTCAAATGAAAACGTGTCAAGAAAGGAAAGACGCCTCCGGGACGTTCCAATTTCGCTTGGAACCAGAGTTAGCGGTGACCGCAGGAAAGAAGTATGAAGAAAAAGAGGCATAGAGCCAGAGATTGCGGTCCACCTCAGAGCAAAAAGGACAGGGGATCGAAGAATACAGTTGTCACCTTTCCGCGCAGGAGACTCGGAAAGAAGAAAAATGATGAGGTACAGTACCAATGCTTCATAATATGTTTAAAACAATTTACATATTAATATTCTGTTCTCACTTGAAGCAGTTTGAGGAGATGCCCGCATATTGCGAAGTTTCTCTAAAGGATAGGTGAAAAAGAAGAGAGCACTGTTAGTTGCGCACGGTGGCTTTTACGTAGAGCCAAAATCTATATCCCACCAAATAATATTGTGACCCTGGGAGGTTTCACTATAGACCTTGCTCCATTGTGTAGGATTATACATCGGGCAAGCGCTATACGATCTTGGAGCCAACATTAACTTGATGCCTCTGTCAATTTTCAAGTAGCTGAATATGGGGCAACTTGCGCCCACAACGGTGACTCTCCAATTAGCGGATAGAATGTTGGTGCATCCAGGGAGGAAGGTGAAAGACGTGCTGGTTACAATCGACAAATTTATATTACCAGCAAACTTCATCATCTTGGATTACGAAGCCGACAAGGATGTGCCCATCATCCTGGGGCGACCATTTTTATCAACTGGTCGTGCCGAGATTGATGTGCACAAAAGAGAGATTACCTTGAGCGTGAATGGACAGAAGCTCAAGTTTGAAATTATCCTAGCCATGAAATATCCTGATGAAGAAGACCTTAATGAATCTGACGATGAACAGAGTTTGAATGAAGAAGAGAAGCCTAAAGATGAAAATGAAGATGGGGATGCGATCACATCCATTGTTGCATGCAATGCGATCACAGAAAAAACAAACAAGGAAGATGAAATGATCGCAACCCAAGAAGATGAGCCAACAGTGAATGAAGAAAGAAAAACAACGCAACTGTCCTTAAAACAACCACCAACAATAGAGCTAAAGACCTTTCCTAACCACCTGAATTATGCGTTTCTGGGGCAGAATGAAAAACTATCAGTAATCATTTCCTCTACACTTAATGAAAACTAAGAAAATGCACTGCTGAGCATTTTGAGAAAATATGTAAAAGCAATTGGTTGGACGCTCACAGACATTCGAGGAATTAGCCCTGCATACTGTATGCATAGAATTCGTCTCGAAGAAAACCACAATGGATCGATTGAACATCAACGCAGACTCAACCCTGCGATGAAGAAGGTCGTAAAGAAGGAAATAATCAAGTGGTTAGACGCGGGCATCTTTTATCTAATAGCAGACAGCACGTGGGTTAGCCCCGTGCAGTGCGTGGTGAAGAAAGAAGGAATGACGGTAGTCCCTAATGCAAATAATGAGCTGATACCACAAAGGACCGTCACCAAATGACATATTTGCATGGACTATCGCAAACTAAATGTGGCAACAAAGAAAGATCATTTCCCGTTACCTTTTATTGACCAAATGTTCAATCGTTTAGCTGGAAATGACTTCTACTGCTTCTTGGATGGGTATGCTGGTTATAATCAGATCATGATTGCTCCCGAAGATCAAGAAAAGACCACATTCACTTGCCCGTATGGAACATTTGCATTTCAACGCATGCCGTTCGGCCTCTGCAATGCGCTGAGCAATTTCCAAAGGTGCATGATGGCCATCTTTTCAGAATATCTCGAAGACTCTGTAGAAATATTCATGGATGACTTCTCTGTATATGGGCACAAATACGAAGTCTGTCTTGACTACTTGGAAAAGATATTGAAAAGATGTGAGGAGACGAACCTCGTACTTAATTGGGAGAAATGCAATTTTATGGTGAAGGAAGGCATTTTGCTGGGGCACAAGGTCTCAAAGGACGGGTTGGAGGTGGACAAGGCAAAAATTGAAGCGATTGAAAAGCTCCCACCTCCAACAAGTGTAAAGGTTATCATGAGCTTCTTAGGACATGTCAGATTTTACAGATGTTTTGTCAAGGATTTTTCAAAGATAGGACGATCACTGAGTGCATTGATGGAAGCAGATAGAAAGTTTTACTTTAATGAAAAATGCCTCAACGCATTCATGATTTTGAAGAACGCATTAACGACTACGCCTGTATTGATCACACCAGATTGGACACTCCCCTTTGAATTAACGTGCGATGTGAGCGGTTATGCAATGGGAGCAGTGCTAGCGCAGAAGAGAAAAATAATACTACATCCCATCACATATGCGAGTAAGACTTTAAATCCTTCTGAAACTAACTACACCACCACAGAAAAAGAGTTGCTTGCAGTAATATTTGCGTTGGAAAAATTCGGAGCCTATTTGCTAGGAACAAAAATACTCATCCACACTGACCACTCGGCGATAAAATATTTAATGACAAAGAAAGATGTAAAGTCGAGATTGATTAGATGGGTTCTCCTCGTCCAGGAATTCGATATGGAAATAATTGATTGCAAGGGGACGGAGAACCAAGTTGGGATCATTTATCCAGATTAGAAAATCCAGAGATTGACCGCAATCAGTCAGAAGTGAGCGCAACATTCCTAGATAAGTAGCCATTTCATATTGAAGAATTGCCATGGTACGCAGACATGGTAAATTATCTGGCTTGCGAGCAATTTCCCGAAGATTATACCGACCACCAAAAGAGGCGGCTCAGGCATAAATGTAAATCATATTTTTGGGATGAACAAATCTGTATAAGAGGGTGTCAGACCAGATTCTGCGACTGTGTGTATCGGATGTTGTTCACCAACGCATATTATCGCAATGTCATGATTCACCATATGGTAGGCACTTTGGAGGCCAGCGCACAGCAGAAATAGTATTACAAAGTGGGTACTATTGGACAACATTATTTAAGGATGCAAGAGACTACGTGATGAAGTGTGACCGGTGCCAGAGCACGGGTAATATTTCATGGAAACATGCGATGCCCATGAACATCATTTTAGAACTGGAGTTGTTCGACGTCTGGGCATTGATTTCATGGGACCATTCCCACCTTTGAATGGTCACAAGTATATCCTGTTAGCCGTCGACTGCATTTCCAAGTAGGTAGAAACGGTAGGATGCACCGCAAGTGATGCGGCAGTAGTCTCCAAATTCCTGAAGAAAAATATTTTCACTCATTTTGGCACTCCACGTGCCATAATAAGTGACCAAGGCTGCCACTTTATCAATTACATCGTCAAAATTCTACTGCTCAAATATAATATCCTCCACAAAGTGGCCACCGCATACCATCCACAGGTGAATGGTCAAGCTGAAATGTCCAACCGAGAAATCAAGATAATACTAGAGAAGGCGGTAAAGCCTTCGTGAAAAGATTGGCAACAAAGTTGGACGATGCACTGTGGGCATACAGGACTGCCTACAAAACACCGATAGGCATGTTTCCGTATGCGTTGGTGTTTGGTAAAGCATGTCATTTACCACTAGAGCTGGAGCACAAAGCACTGTGGGTGGTGAAGAAGCTTAACTTCGACTTAAAAGCAGCAAGGGAAGCAAGAAAACTCCAATTGGTCGAGCTTGATGAGTGGAGAATGCAAGTGTATGAAAATGCTAAAATTTACAAAGAACGAGCAAAACGTTGGCATGACAATCAACTATGGGGCAAAAACCTCCACATCGGACAAAAGGTCTTACTTTTCAATTCATGGTAATGGCTCTTTCCCGGAAAATTAAAGTCGCGCTGGTCCAGACCTTTTATAATAAAATAAATATTCCCACATGGTGCGGTTGAGTTGATTAATGAGAAAGGAACCCGTACATTCAAGGTTAATGGGAAAAGAGTCAAGGCATATTGCGGGTTGATTTTCACAGGGAAAAGACCTCTGTAGACCTGAGAAATCCGTAATGAAGGAAAAATCGAGTGGCCCTTGCACTGGCATGCAATAGAAACTCATCTGGGGTGCAAGTCTTTTGGAATATCCTTTTTTGACTTATGATTCATGAACTCTCACTACTCTGATATTATTTCAATTATTGTTTATCGGTCTTCATCTTTATATCAAACAAAAAAAGAAAGAATTTTTTTTTGTTAACTTCGTTTTTTTTATTATTATTTGACCCTCTCAATGTTTTTCTTTGCAAACGATCGAGGTAAACGATTGCAGAGGTGCTACCCGAAGACACAACTACTTCATTTTGTCACCGCAATCCAAAGAAAGTAGATCGCCACAAAGCAGGATGCATCAACAAATAATGCAGGCGACAGCGCAAATTTGGGGGTTGTATCTCTCCTTGATTTTATTCCAAATTTTGCATTATCGCATCACATTTTAATTTTGAAAATTTTATAACTGCATCCTTTTTGGTTGGCGCAATCATTTAACATTGATTAATTTAGTAAGTCGCCGTATTATTTCTCTTTGCCAATTATGATTTCAATGATGAAAAGCATTCTTCTATTTTTTTCGTATACACTAGAGTCAACTTAATTTTAAGACAGTCACCTCATGAAATATTTCTAGAAGTTAGTGGTCTGCTAACTTTCTTTCAAACTGACCCTTTACAAAACTTCTTACGAGCATCACATGACTTCTTTCAATCTTTTAACAATGAGAACATTGTCGTATTTTAAATATGGAGGTGCGGTATTCATTTTTCGACCTTGCTATTTTTAGTCTTATAAAAAATAATAATAATTAACATTGCGATCGAATCCTACTCGTAGTAGGATGTCCGCATGATACACGTGGGGGCAAGCCAAAACGAAGGTGGAATTGTGATCAATGCATGAACAAATGATCGTAACTCCGCTGCCAATGGGCATGAGTCTAGACTGAGAAAAAGCGCTTTGCTCGTAGTTGGATGTCCACATGACACACGTGGAGGCAAGCCAAACGAAGGCTAGCCACTCGAATCAGCGCAAGGTCATAGAAAAAAATAATAATAAAATAAAATAAAATATATGTCTAAAATACACAAGGATAAAATCATTTGAAAATACCCTAGTGAATTTTTTTTTTTGAAATAAATCATGTGATGCTCTAGAATCTAGTAAGTCTTTTTGAAGGTTAAGCTTGCAGTCCCTAAAATTTTAGAAATATTTTAAGAAGAAACCTGGATAACAATTAATGAAATTTTGGTGTATAGGAGTGAATAAGGCATCCTTGAGAAATCTAGGAAAGAGAAGGCGGTCGACTTTCTAAAGGAAATCTTTAGCTTATGCTTGAGGACAAACATTGTTTAAATTTGGGGGTGTGATAACGGGCAGAAATGCGCGTTATTATAGTGCTAAAGTATAAAACAATACAGGGTTGCAATGATAAAAATATACAATATTGCGTCCAAAAGCATTAAGTTCATAACATTGCGATAGCATGTGTCCATCGCATGAAAACAGTTAACTTATATATTTTGTGTGGAAAATGCGATACAAAGAAATCAATGGCCAAACGCATGAAGAGAATGCGTTAACGCAAGGCTATGCAATCATTTGCGTTCGTGAATATCTACTCGAGAAGTTTGACGCATAGAGCCGGTGCATCTGGGTGAAAAGCGTAATAAGTCACGATGGGTCAGAAAGCTTATGATTATTGATTTCGAATTAAGTTGACAAGTCGTTAACGATCTACTGTAGCAAGTACACTCAACTTTTCCGTGACAAATATTCGGCGCATCAGACAAAGAATTAATGTCATCCCATCAGTGCAATCATAAGAGACAAGAAGCCTTTCACCCCGAAACTCTATAAGTACCGAAGGCAACCTTCAGTGAAGGAGTTCGTTCAGTTAGATAATTTTCCCTATAGATAGAAATAGCCTTGTTCATAGTTTTCTTTTACTAAGAAGGCGGAAGCAAGTTAAGGGAGATTGTACCTAGAGATTGTTTCGGTGAACTTGGAAGAGTACCGGAAGCGTCAAGATCAGAGAGAGGGCCAACTCTTACGGAAGCAGGAACATCTTTTGAGCAGAATAGAGTTAATAATGTAAAAGCCTTAGGAAGCAAAGAATTCCTACTAGGCTCTCTATCCTTAATCTTCCATTGTCATTTTGTACTCTAAACTTATTTATAGAAATGGAATTTACATCTTTATATCTATTCACTCTTTGTACATTATGCATGAGTAGCTAAATCTGCCAAATGGGTTGAGAAGCATTTAGCTAGCATAACTGAGGATCTTCATTCTATGTGATTATCTTGTATTATGTATGCGTCATTCGTCCATTAGAGATACTCGGGAGGGTAGTCTAAGGATAGAATTTAGGCTTGGAAAAGTTAGGTTAGAATCTAGGCTCGGGAGAGTCAGATTAGAAACGCATAATCAAGAGATAGGAGCTTAGAAGTAAGCGTTATTTGCTATTAACGCATCGCATGCATCCCAGAGATAGGTTATGATTGTATGCGGTCATCTTGTCCTTGTGTGCATCTTGTATCATCACATAGGCAAGAAGTAGAGACTTAGGAATAAGCTCTATAGACATTATCGCATGCGTCCTAGACTTAGGAGCTACCGCATTTGCATTGGAAAATGATTTGTTGTCGTATGAGTGTAGCATGACCACATAGTTTGAGCGCATTCTCGGGAAATTCTAGCTAAGGACCTTCTCAACTCGTTCCTCCACATATTTAGTGTATCTGTCGCATAATCAATCTTTTCTCAAATCCGCCGCATACTTTTTATACTTCAAACAACAAACCAACCAAACTATTAATTTATTTGTTACCGCAAAGTGATTTTAAGAATTACCACTACATATCGTGTTCCTTAGTCCCTGAGTTCGAAAACTTGTTGCACAACGCATTTTCCATCAACTTAATTCCTTTCATTAATTCACCGCATAAAATAATGCATCAGAGACGCCTTCCCATTTCCTTTATAACCGTCCAATGAATGTGATCTTATCACATTCATAACTTGTAAATTAATATCAAATATTAATTATAATATTTTTCCTATATAAATCATATTTATATCCAATTTCCTCCAAATCAATGTATCTCATACATAAAGTTAATTATATCATATTTAATTAACTCGTTCAATTATATCATATATAATCAAACTCCCTCGTGTCAATTTGAACATTTCAAATTGACCCAAAAACTGACTCTCAACTTGTATCCAAGCTACCAAGTGGACCTTATGGACCTGTGGCTCAAAGCTCCAACAATACGTGAATAGCTGACTAAACTCTTTAGTCACGATATCCACCATCCGTTAACTGCCAAGTATTCCACTAAAGACCGACAGTTGAACTCTTCTTGCCATAGATATATTTCTATGTTCATTGGATATAACCAATCATAAGTACGATGACCCTTCACAGATGGTCATAATTATAGCAGACCAATTTACCGTTTTGCCCCTATAATTACATCTTCTTCCTTAAATATCACTGATCCCTCTAATGAACAATACAACATAGTCCTACTATGTATGAACATCTCTCGGGCCATGAGAAGGTGCATGGCGTCACATCGTTCAAGCCCTGGAATTAGCACTTAAGAGAGCTATCTATCTACTTACCCCTGCCTCGAGGAATGAGTGAATTCTTTGTATAGATGAGTTCCCAGCTCCCCAAAATGGTAGGTTTGAGTCAGCATTCTGGCCACTCGCGCCCATGCAAATCAAAGGACCACCCTCAATGGCAAGAGTTCCCAACTCACTCAGGATTGAGGTCATGTTACCTATGGTCATCCTAGAGAAGCGAAGTCTCAATTATGAACGGTGTTATATAACGAGACATTAAAACTTTGTGGTCAGGTCTTATACAAACTCTTTGTATAGGAAGCCTCTACTCGCATGTCCCCTACACGAATGATCAGGATCAGACCATCTGTGACAAGTCACAACCATTGTGACCATTCCACAAAGCGAGTGCATCCGTAGCGTTACCAGGATAAGGTTTCCCTTCTATAACCATATACTACAAACCATTTTGGTAATCACTCAAGACATGATCCGCTTGTATGTCACCACATACATGCTTAAGTTACATACAGATAACCAGGGATATTAAGTTTATTGGTTTGTGGTAAAATCTAAATGTTCAAAGTCAAGTAGTGAAGTAAATATCATTTATATTATACATCACAAAAGTTGTTTACAAACTACTGGACACGAGACTTTAGGGCACAAACCCCAACATGTACTGATACGATGCATTAATTTCCATACCCTGATGCACCACCTGCTCTGCATCAAAAGTTCATTGGCTTTTGCGTGAAGCTTTCTTGTCAGCTACCAACTTGGTCTCTAATTTGACCTCCACCGCCCATGGGTCATGTCATCTTCTATCGCATGAGGCTTATTTTTTTCAACTATGCGATTCCAATGTTGGCATTAAGAATTCATTTGCGGTGATACCTTGTGATCGAATAAATAACCTTCTTACATCCAAAAAGTATGATTTTTATATCTTTCATGGATTGTGAGATTTTGTACACATGTGATCATGCGATATAATTAATTTCATGAATTTCTTACCAAGATGTCGTATTTTCCAAGTGTTTTCTAATTGTTTTAGATAAAAAAAGGTAAAATAGCTTGTATTTCTACAAGTTATCATAACCCCAAATTGAAAATAATGCTTGTTCTCAAGCATATATTTAGAGTCTTGATATCTCCTAATAATTTTGATGCATTGCCTAGACCTCTCAAAGTGCCTTCTATTCCAGATTTGTTAGATTAGTGTTTTCTTTTGTTTCATTCTTTTACCTATGGAAATATTTCCAGCCTTTAGATGCAGTAAGCTTATTTTAAAATAAATCCCTTACACATTTCTAAAGCTATCTAATATTCCATTTTTGGAATGGGCTTTTAGTTTTAAAGTTTAGTAAAAAGATCATTTTTAGCTTTTGGCTTTTGGTTTGATCATGCGTTGATCAGAACATCTCACCTTCATTTTGGCTTTCCCCGACGGGTTTCATGCAGAGATCCAACTACGAGCAAGGTGCTCTTTTCAAACTTAATTCATGCCTTCAAAAAATTTTGACATAGCCAGTGGAGTTGCGATCAATTATTTTCTACGTTGATCAGATTCCCACCTTCGTTTTGGCTTGCACTCACAAGTGTCATGTGGACATCCAACTACGAGCAAGTTTCAATCTCAATTCTCCTTTTTTTTGTTAACAAGGAGGTTTAAAAAACAAATCCATTTTAAATGCATTTAGCTCAAACCTCTCCCACCCCTAAATTTAGAGGGCAGCAAGGTCCCTCATTACTGAAAATTGAATTATGCAATGACATCAGAAAGATATCACAAAAGAGGTTTGAGATCAAACTTGCATGCATACGAACTTCAAGAAATGTCTCCTAATGCAAAGTCCTGAAGCCAAGTACTAACACTAGTCATACTAATCATCTTGCGTTTGTAGCACAGTATTATCATTGAGGTCATTTGTGGAACACAACCAAACAAAGAAGAAAATTAAGCGAGCAATAAAGATATACGAGAGACAAACTAAAAGAAAAGACACATAAAAGTTGGCGTTTGGAATGAAATTCATATTCATTAATTATAAGATGCGATGACATGTGTAGAAAGATTAAAAAAAAAAAAATTGAAATTCAAACACCCTCAAATTTGATTTTTGCCTGCATTATTGTCATTTTGCTCCTACGATGGTGTGTTCTCTTCTGGAAATTGCAAAAGAGCTTGGAGATGCAAGGGAATGGCTAGTCCAATCACAAGGCGAGCAAGAACGTCTTGGAGAAACTATACCATAAAGTGAAATTACTCATGCTGCCTCTACGTTTGCTGGCGTATGAAACTTTTGGTAACGGTCTGTTCTCGTTATATCACCTGAAGCTGGCATTGTACATATTCTCTCAACTCGTTATGTTGACTAACGAGTTCTTGTTATTGTTACATCAGGTCACTCAGCTGACTTGCGATAGTATTCTGCTACCATGACAACTCATCATGATCACCTAAGATAAGCTCTTCGAGATCATCGTGAAGGAATCTATACCACTCGTCAACTTCTGGATCAACATCTTCTTTAGACGTGTTGGGATTTTGTTTTGGCTTCTTTCACCAGTTTGGTACCCATTACTTTAAGGGTGGGAGTTGGTAGGTTTGGGTCATCAACAACGGTTATGGTTGGTTGGATGTTTGGGACCTTAGGCTCTTCAGGGCCTAGAGTCTGTTGTGTAATTTTGGGGGAATGTGGAGGAGTTGGTACTTTTGGTGTGATAAGCAAAATGGGGAGAGAAGGTTCTTCAAGAGGGGGAGGGTGTTTGTACATATCAATGCTTAACTTAGGGGACTCTCTATGTATTGGTTATTCAAATGGTTCTACATCAGCTTCGTCCTGATGCAATCACCCTTTCATCAACGATGGGCGAAATGACCACCTTTCGCTTCTTTTGTTGAAAAGGTTCTAGAGGAGTTTAAGCCTGGTGTTGAGATCGCTGTTTTGCTAGCTACTTTGGCTGATTTTCAACTTAATGCATCGGTAATATCATAAGGTGATGGAGAGAATGACTAGTGAGTATTCCTCTCACCTCTAATGTGGCTGATGTTGATCAGAATAAGTCGTATTATGCAGTAATTAACCATTACACGCTCTCTCGAAACCAAATGATCATGCGACATGGGGAGCAGTTTCTTTTGATGAAGTAAAGCCACACATTTGCCTCAGACACCAAGCTATATGGCGATAGAATTTTGATCCCCTTAACAAATTTGGTCCATTTGGTCCTTGGTTGGGAAACCACTCTTAGTGCATTTTTTTTTATCTTCATCCATTGGCTTGTCAATATTTATATTTTCCTCGACGTTAGGGATATCTTCCAAATTGTATAAATCGTTGATTTTCCTAACATCGAATCCAATTTTTGCATCGCCAATGTTTGCTCTGTATCAGTATGAATGTGGTGTCCCATCATAGAACGCGTGAACCACTGCTGGTTTGACCGTTCTGGCCCCTTCACAAAAATCTCTCCACCCCATCACATCAACGTCCATGATGAAATAACTCTTATATAAGAGTACCTCTAAGTGGAAGTAGATCTTTCCAAAAGTATTGTGACATAATTACCACATTTACATTCACACAAATAAATATGGATCGAACTACTAAATTACTGGCATGCTTAGAGATAAATAAACACGAGAACAAGGAAACTTACCAGTTGAAGACTTCCTTCTTGGCAAAACTTGCTCTCTCCACGAACTGACGCTCTCGCTGGAATGACAAGCTATCTTTCACCAAAAGTTTGGTGGTCTACCACGAACGACCATCGCATGAACAAATGAATGATGGGGATGACACACCATTTGGAACCCTTAGTATTCTCGGAGTGAGAATCCAAAGAGTGGGCTTTGTTCGGATTTGGTAGAGGGAAGGATGAAAAGAGATCATATACAACGATCAAGAAAGTGGGGGAAGGTAACGTCTATCGTATAGACAAGGTGCTTGACTATTTAAATGAAATATACGACCATGTAGGAAAAGGTAAGCGATCGTCTATACGATTGTTTAGTAAAGCTCAGGCGTTAAGTGATCGTTTAGTAAAAGGTAGGCGATCATTTAGTAGATGCGCACGTGTGTAAGCTATCGTTTAGTAAACACAAGTTATCGTATAGGCTTTGATTTACTAAGCGATAGAAAGTAAAACACACCGTAGGCAATTAACCGTGTTCTTCGCAAAATGAAAAAAAAAATTCATTTTATTCTTTAGTTACAAAAACCAAATGGAACTTCCCACTAACGTATGGTTATGGAGAAAACGACAGCTAATTATCCCATAATTGTCCAATTAATAAAATAGTAAATGTAATCATATTATATTCATTAACCTATAATTTGATATCATATATCAACCATAGTGTTTTCTCCTCCACTAGATATAAATCATATTTATATCCAATTTCCTTCAAATAATATATCTCATACATAAAATCAATTATATCATATATAATTAACCAATTCAATCATATCATATACAATCGAACTCCCTCTTGTCAATTTGAACATTTCAAACTGACCCAAAAACTGATTCTCAACTTGAATCCAAGCTACCAAGGGGACCTTATGAACCTATGGATCGAAGCTCCAACGGTACGTGAATAGCTTACTAAACTCTTTAGCCACGAGATCCACCATCCGTTAACTTCCAGACATTCTACTAAAGATCAACAGCTGAACTCTTCTTACCACAAATATATTTCTGTGTCCATCGGATATAATCAATCATCAGTACAATAACCCTTCACATATGCTCGTAAGTACAGATGGGCCAATTTATCATGTTGCCGTTAGAGTTACATCTTACTCTTTAAGTACAACTGATCCCTTTAATGAAAAATACAACATAGTTCTACTATGTGTGGACACCTCTCAGGCCATGAGAAGGTATGTGGCGCCATATCGTTCAAGCCCCAGGAGCAATCTATCTACTTACCCCTGCTTTGGGGAATGAGTGAATTCCATCTTGTGTAGTTGAGTTTCCAACTCTCAGATTAGACGAATCCCCAAAGTGGTAAGTTTGAGTCGGAGACCTGGCCACTCGCACCCATGCAAAATCAAAAGATTGACCTCAATGGCAGAAGTTTCTAACTCACTCAGGATTGAGGTCATGTTACATATGGTCATCTAGTGAAGTGAAGTCTCTGTCATGAACGACGTTATATAACGAGACATTAACACTTTGTGGTTAGGTTTATACAAACTCTTTGTATAGGACGCCCCCGCTCCCATGTCCCCACACGAATGATCAGGAGCATACCATTTGTAGCAAGTCACAATACTTGTAACTATTCCACAAAGCGGGTTGCATCCGTAGCATTACCAGGACAAGGTTTCCTTCCTATATCCATATACTACAGACCATTTTGGTTATCACTTAAGACATGATCCACTTGTATGTCACCACATACATGCTTAAGTTACACAATGACAACCAGGGCAGTTTAATAACTTCTACCCAAAATAGAACACTTCAGTGGCAGTTTAATAACTTCTATATGATAGAGTTATTAGAAAACTTCAGTGGGAGATTAATAACATATACGATACGTTATTTTTAGCTCTCACGTCTCTAAGAGTTCACAATCTAGATTTAAGCGGTACTTTGTGTCTCCCTGGAAGTGACCTCCATTTGGAAAGTATTTTTTAGTTTAAATCTAGATTTTGGTGAATAAGAGGAAGTTGTTCAAATATAAGTCTATTATACGATATATAGATTTCAACTACCACGTCTCCACATAGTTTACACCATGAGATTCATATGACGCTTCGTGTCACCCTGGAAGTGGCCTCCATTTGGAAAGTGTTTTGTATGAGTCAATATCAAGGTAAATGGAGGAAGTAGTTCATAGTAAGTGGGTGAAGGATATGTGCCAATATATCCTACGGTCTCCTCCATTAGTTTGAACCATGAGATTCCTATGTTGGGCCTGCTGGTTTACTTTAGGCGGCCCTTTGCTAGTCGTTTAGCGACGGCTATCCCCTCGGAGGGTTGTAACATAGGATTTGGAACAACACAGGCTTCAGTAAAATGAATAGTGTCTTATAGTTCTGTTTTGAATGTTGTCTTCTATTTCAGAGGAAAATTCATACCGTTCTATAGGATCTAAAAATGGTGGGTCACACTTACAAGAATTACTAAGTTGTTAGTAAAGATCTTGATCGAAAAGGATAACTAAATGACTATAGAAATAAGAGTTATTCCGGAGACAGTAGGAATAAGAGTTATTCTGGGAATAATGTTTGGTCAAAATTGTTTGTTTTAGTGAAGAAGTATCTGAATGCCCCACGGTAGCACATATTCTGACTCACTAAAATATCGTTGCAAATAAATAATGGTTATGGGTACATTATTACTTTTTGTTAAAACTTGACTTTGGATGTAGTTACAATTTGCTAATTAGAATTTTTTTTTAATTTTATCAGCATGTCGAATTCTACTAGTATACTCACTTCTAATGTACATAACAGTAAAATTAAATCAACAAACAAATTACTAGTGGTTGATTATACCAAAAAAAATTTAACATAGGATTGTCCTCTATCTCCCAACTCATCTAAAATTATGAATTATATAGATGAGAATGCTGAATTCGAACAACAAGATAAGTATGATTTACTTGTTATCGAAGCATGTTTAGTGGAAAACGATAAAATCTGGATAATTGATTCAGGTGTCGCTAATCATGTATGTACTATCTCACAGGAAACAAGTTCTTAGAGACAGTTGACAAAAGGTAAAACAATCTTTAAGGTAGGGACCAGGGAGATTGTTTAAGCTAAAGTAGTGGGAGATATGAAGTTATTTATAGGAGATAAGTACATTTATTTGAAAATGTATATTATATTCCTTCTATGAAAAGGAATCTAATTTCTGTCTCCTATTTGCTAGAACAAAATTATAATGTTTATTTCGAAAATGGTGAAGTGTTCATCAAAATGGGAAATAAACAGATTTGTTCTGCTAAATTAGGAAATAACTTGTACATGATAAAACAAACAGAGGTCAAAGTTGTTTTGAACATAGATATGTTTAAAACTGTTGGGACTCATAAGAAGAGGAAGATTTCTCCAAATGCCTATCTTTGGCACTTAAGACTGGATCACATAAATCTCAACAGGATTGAGAGATTGGTTAAGAACGGTCATCTAAATAAGTTGGAAAACAGTTCATTACCACCATGCGAGTCTTGTCTTGAGGGTAAACTGACAAAAAGATCTTTTTCTGGAAAAGGTCTTAGAGCCAAAGAACCCCTAGAGTTGATTCACTCAAACCTTTGTAGGCCTCTAAATGTTAGAGTAAGACGAGGGTATGAATATTTCATCAGAGGGTATGAATATTTCATCAGTTTTATAAATAATTATTCCAAGTATGGGCATGTTTCCCTAATGCGCCAAAAGTCTGAAACTTTTGAAAAGTTCAAAGAGTATAAGATTGAGGTTGAAAATCAATTAGGTAAAAAGATTAAAACGCTTCGATCGGATTAAGGTGGTAAGTATATGGACATAGAAATCCAGAACTATTTGATAGAACATGGAATTCAGTCTCAACTCATAGCCCTTGGCACACCTCAGCAGAACGATGTGGTAGAGAGGAGAAATTCTTTTTAGGGACACGCAGTTGGGACTACAGTGTATATTTTGAACATGGTTCCCTTGAAAAGTATTTCTGAAACACTTTACGAGCTCTGGAGAGGACGTAAAGGAAATTTATATCACTTTAGAATTTTGGGTGTCCAACACATGTGTTGGTGCAAAATCCTAAAAAGTTGGAACACCATTCAAAAGTGTGCCTATTTGTAGGCTACCCAAAGGAAACAAGAGGTGGTATCTTTTATGATCCTCAGGAAGATAAAGTATTTGTATCGACAAATGCAACCTTCTTGGAAGAAGATTATATAAAAAACCATCAACCTCGTAGTAAGCTAGTAATAGAAGAAATGTTCAGAGAAACGACAAATGTATCAACAAGAGTTGTTGATAGAGTAGGTCCATCAATAAGAGTTGTTGATGAAACTGATACTTCACATCATTCTCAAGAGTTGAGAATGCCTCATCGTAGTGGGAGGGTTGTGCAACAGCCTGACCGGTACATGGGTTTAACTGAAACTCAAGTCATCATACCAGATGATGGTTTAGAGGATCCATTGTCTTTTAATCAAGCAATGAACGACGTGGACAAAGACCATTAGATTAAAGCCATGGACCTTGAAATGGAATCTATGTATTTCAATTCTTTCTGGGATCTTGTAGATCAATCGAAAGGGGTAAAACCCATCGGTTGCAAGTGGATCTACAAGAGAAAACGAGACCAAACTGGTAAGGTACAGACCTACAAAGCTAGACTTGTGGCAAAAAGGGTTTACCCAAAGAGAGGGGTAAGATATTGAAGAAACCTTCTCTCCAGTTCCCATGATAAAGTCTATTAGAATACTCTTGTCCATAGCCACATTTTATGATTATGAAATATGGAAAATGGATGTCAAGACAGCTTTTCTGAATGGCTATCTTGAAGAGAGTACCTATATGTTTCAACTAAAAGGGTTTATACAGTAGGGTCAAGAGCACAACGTTTGCAAGCTTAATTGATCCATTTATGGATTAAAACAAGCTTCTAGATACTAGAATATGAGATTTGACACTGCGATCAAATCTTATGGCTTTGAACGAAATGTTGACGAACCCTGTGTATACAAGAAGATCGTCAACAAAACTGTCGCTTTTTTGGTGTTGTATGTTGATGATATTCTACTCATTGGGAATGAGGTAGAATATCCAGCTGACGTTAAGAGATGGTTAGCTTCACAATTCCAAATGAAAGATTTGGGAGAAGCACAATATGTTCTTGGAATCCAAATAGTTCGGAATCGCAAGAACATAACATTGGCATTATCTCAAGCATCTTATATAGACAAATAGTTGTCTAGGTATAAAATGAAAAATTTTAAGAAAGGATCTTTACCTTTCAGGTATGGAATTCACTTGTCTAAGGAGCAGAGTCCTAAGACACCTCAAAAGGTTGAGGAGAAGAATTGAATTTCATATGCATCTGCAGTTAGGAGTTTGATGTATGCAATGTTGTGTACTCATCCTGACACATGCTATGTCGTAGGAATTGTCAGCAGATTTCAGTCCAATCCTAATCATGACCATTGGACTGCTATTAAAAACATTCTCAAGTATCTTTGGAGAACGAGAGATTATATGCTCGTGTATGGCCCTAAGGATCTGATCCTTACTAGATACACTGATTTTGACTTTCAGACCGATATTGATTCAAGGAAATCAACTTAAGAGTCAGTATTCACTCTGAACGGAGGATCAGTTGTATGGAGGAGCATCAACTAGAGTTGTACTACGGACTCCACAATGGAAGCTGAGTATGTTGCAGTAAGCGAATCAGCAAAAGAAACATAGCTTATCCATTTACGAAGGCCCTCTGATGCTTAAATTTTATGAAGTGGAAATTATGGATGAAATGTGTTGGTGGATTGTGTTGTGCACTCAAGTTTCCCCAGAGGAATCCAAGTGTAAATTCCTCTGAGTTTCCTGGTAAGTCCAGGGTCGAACACAGGGACTTGTGAAAATAGTTGCGTTGGAGATTTTTAGGAAAACTTGTGGTAACCAGTTGAATAAATAAGTGTTGGGTTGTTGTTGCGTTGATGAAAATAATAACGAATACAGCAGAGTTCGAAAAGAGTTGGTAAACGGGATATACGATGAATATGCGGTGAACGGTTTGAGAAGGGTTTCGGCTAACCCAAGGATGCATTCATGCCTTGCGATCATGCAACATGCATACAACAGTAAACCACCTCTCAGCGTGAATGCCATGGCTTTTAAGGCTAGAACGCATGTGATAAATATGCGATAAGTCTACAAGGTTTACACATAAACCTCTATCTCTATTTATGCGATGACAACATGAAATTCACACAAATATGCGCCCACATAATATCTGTCCTATTCCTAGGATGCATGCGATGCAAGTTGACAAACAGAGCTTATCTCTAAGTCCCTATCTCTCGTTTATGCAAGCTTAATCTTGTTCTTTCGAGTCCAAATTCTAACCTAGCTCTCTCGAGACATTGGTTTTTTCTTTAGATTCTCTCTCGAGTAACTCTTAATGGGTATTTTGCACAACATAAAACAAAACAATCGCAAGCAATGAACTTCCTAGATCATGTTAGCTTAGTTCCTCTCAACCTATTTAACTAGTTTAACTACCCATGCATATTAAGAGAGTGAGTAGATGTAGAAATAGAACTTCCATTAATAGATATAAGATGAAGTACAGAATAACAATACAAGTATAGTAAAGAGCCTGAAGTATATTCTTGCTGCCAAGCGTTACACTATTTCTACTCTTGCTCTAAAGATATTCTTGCTTTCGCGAGAGTCAACCCGCGCTCTGCTCTTACGCCCTAAGGTTCTCTCTCGAGCTGCCTTGGACAATCTCCGGTGTCACCACCCTTCTTTTTCTTCGCCATAAAATGGGAAGGACAACAATGAACAGAGGGATGAACTTGTAATGGTGATGAGGTGATCAACTGTTTTTCCCCTTCTCTGAAGAATGCACTTGGTATTTATAGGGCATCAAAGGGAAAGGGGCTTCTCTCTCCTGGTTGTACAGATGGGACAGCTTTAATTCCTAACTGATGCGCCGGATAATTGTCACCGATAAAGCTGGATGTACTTTGTGACCGTTATCGACTATCAACTTAATTTGGATCCGACTACCGTCAGCTTTCAGTCCCATCGATCTTAATTGTCCTTTCATCTGGATGCGTCCATCATGTTGCGGTGATTCTTCTTGGGTGCATGTTTGCGAGCACGATCAACGCAAAGTCTTGCAGAGAAGTTGCACTCGACCAATGTATTCCTATGATCGCATTCTTTGCATTGCGTTAACGCATTATTCTGCACAAAAATATAAAGATCAACTGCTCTAATACATTGGACGCATGCAACCGCAATATTATAGAATTTACACTTAATGGATGCAATTTAACATATTTCATCAACGCAATCCAACATTTTTTTAAGGATTTAGCACTATGATAACGTGCATTTCTTCCCATTATCAAAACCCCCAAATTTAAACAATGCTTGTCCTCAAGTATAAACTAAAGATTCCTTTAGCAAGTTAGCCGCACAATTCTTTCCCTAGATTTCTCAAGGATACTTCGTTCAAATCCTATATGCCAGAATTTCCTTATGTCTTATTCAAATCTCTTTCTAAAATACTTTTAAGACTTAGGGATTGCAAACTTAACTTTCAAAAGGACTTTATTGAATTCCGGAATATCGCATGATTTATTTCAAAAAGAAAATTTTCCACCGGGGTGTCAAATGATTTATCCTTGAACAAAAGTTTTCTTTATTGCTATTTTTTCTGACCTTGCGCCGATCCGACTGCCTTACCTTCGTTTTGGCTTGCCCCCACGGGTGTCATGTGGACATCCAACTACGAGAAATGCGCTTTTTCTCAGACTAAACTCATACCAACTTGGCAGTGGAGTTGCGTCATTTATTTATGCGTTGATCCTGTTGACTTACTTTCGTTTTGGCTTGCCCCCACGTGTTTCATGCGGACATCCAACTACGGGTAAGTGCCTTTCACAACATACTCTTATTAACATGCGTTTCCCATTGCGTTGCAGTGAAGTTGTTATTCAATTTTTTTTAGTAAGGTCGGAAACAAATACCCCACCCCCAAATTTAAAATATGGCAATGTCCTCATTGCCAAAAGGTTAAAATAAGTCAGACGATGGTCATAGAATGCGTTGTAAAGAAAATTTGAAAGAAAGCTAGCAAACCCCTAACTTCGAGAAATATTTCATGAGGTGACTATCCTAAGATTTACGTTGACTCTAGTATATATGAAAGAGATATAAGCATATTTTTCATCATTGAAATCATACTTGGCAAAGAATACATGCGGTAAACTACGAAAGTTATCTACTTATGATATGTTTGCGGTAGTCAAGGAGGATACGATGATAAAACTTTGGAAAGTAATTTAGCGCAAAATTTGAAGTAAGGATAAGGAAGAGTACACCCCCAAATTTAGCGTTGTCGCCCGCATTATATTGACGCATCCATCTTGCGGCGATCATTCTTCGTTGGGTTGCAGTGATGGAATAAGTTAAGTGCTGCTTCACGTAACATTTCCGCAATCCATCGCCTCAATCATTGTAAGGAAAACAAAGAGATGGTCAAATTATTTTAAACAAAGTAAAAGTCATTATCGCAAATTTTTTTTTTTTTTTTTTTTTTTGTAGAAATAGAAGTGAAAAATGAAAAGATAGCAAAGTAAGGATAATTCTGAGTAGTGGAGAAAAGAGCTAAAGCATTGAGATTTTCCAAAACTTGCGACCCTGATAAGTTGCGATCATCTGATAACGCAGGGACTACCTACTTCCCTTTTCATTCAAGGTTTCTTAATTCCATGGAATCGACTTGGCGATGTCAGTCTTCTTCATACTATGCCTTTACTCGCTGCCCATTGCCCTTGAATATATTGGTTCCGTCATCATTTGATAATTCCACCGCGCCATGTGGAAGTACTTGTCGAATTATGAACGGTCTAGACCAACGAGACTTTAGCTTTCCCAGGAAGAGTCGCAGACGTGAATTGAAAAGCAAGACTTTCTGCCCGACTTGGAGGTTCTTACTGCATAT